>NC_061115.1:46689248-46778218 GCF_002878395.1 Capsicum annuum
CCCCAAAATTAAAGGTTAGAGTCAAGCTTTATAAATCACCAGCTACGATAAAGTCTAGGTAGACTAAATCTTCGGCTATGAAAGAACATTTGATTGAAAGCCTCAATGACAATGAATCCTTGGAAATACTCCATCAAACATCAGATATAGTTAAAACTGAGAGAGATGTTTGTTGATCTAGAACACAACATGACTTTCAGAGATTCTCTAAAGCTTTTATGGAAATTTTTGAAACTAGTTTCTAAAAATTAAGACTACTTTCGAAAATCTATAAAAATCTTTTTACTTAGTGATTTCCTAGGAATGTATTGGAATGGGGAGTCAGGGTGGAAGTCCCAACATTATGGCGCACCCGTAAGATGGTGAGAAGCAAATTAGAGATCGAAGGAGGTCAACACAGAGTTGTTTCACTCAGAAACTTATAATTTTTCTATAGATGCTGCGGTCAATACAGAAAAATGGGAATCCTTCACAAAAATCCCCAAGTGGGTTGGGAGCCATACCAAAGCATATAATGTCCAGAATGGTATTTTTGGGTAACCCCAAAGACGGGTTTAATACCCATTTATCGAGGACCTTTTGAAACATCTGTCTTATTTCTTGAGATCATGAAGGACAAACAAAGGCCCCTTATTTTCTTTATGAATATAGTATTTAGAGTTTTTCTAATAAATAGTCACTAGCAAAAATGTATTTGTGCCTACTAAATATTTACCTTGAGCGTAGGTGCATTCAAGGAAGCCGACCCAATAAATACAACAATCAAAAAGATCACTCAATAAGAGGGAAAGAAGAAAGTCATCTTCAAAATTTTCCTAGAAGCAAAGCAAATAGTATTTGAGTAATACCCAAAAAGGTATTTTGCCCTATTTACTGGTATTCAGTGGATCTACTATTTAATTATTCCTTCAAAAAGAGAAGATTAATAGTGGAATAAGTCATTCAAATTATGATGCTCAGTATTTTTCATTAAACTATCATAATGCTTGATGGTGGTCACTAGTGAGAGCTACATTGTGTCTACTAACTATTTTCCTTGAGTAGAAGTAATATAGAAAGTAAAACACAGAAAAAATGACTTAGGTGAAACTGTTTTCAAATCACCTAAAGAACCATTTCATATCATTTCATTGCCGAGAGGGCCATTACATGCCATTAGCGAGAGGACTATTTTATTTTATCACATTCCCAAGAGAGCCATGCCAAGAGGGATATTTCAATAATCTCACCGCCGAGAGGGCCTTTTCATGCCATTACCAAGAGGGCCATTTCATATCATCTCATTGTTGAGAAGGCGATTTTATGCCATTTCCAAGAGGGCCATTTAATATCATCACTGAGAGGATGATTTTATGCCATTATTGAGAGGGCCATTTCATTTCATTCCATTGCCACTAGGGGAATTTCATATCATTCCATCGCCCAGAAGGCCATCAAGATATTCAAATAAGTCTCTATAATTGCTCGCCAAAAAAGGTGATAAGGTCTGGCCTTGAAAAATGCTTTGTAGTATCAATATTCGTTGACCATACGAAGATCGTATAATATGGTGTTGATAATTGATAACACTCAACTCACTCCTATATTTGATAGATGAGGTGTTCATTTTCAAGTAACCTAATGTAAATTGCGGTTAAATCTCAAGGAGTGAATGTAATAGAGCTCCAACCTATAGGTGCTCAAGTTACTATAAGGTTACCCAGAATGCCAATAGAAACAACATGTATAAGTAAATTGGGGGGGTGGGGGTGGGAATTTGTTGAAAAATTTTCACAAAAGCTTTACTAATACGGAGTGAATGTTATCTTTGTCTAAATTCAAGGTTTGGAGGAATCTAGGGATTATGTCTCCTTAGAGGTAACGTATGTGGGATAGTGTTGGTTTATCAAGGGATTTAGTTAAGTAATAAATAGGTTAGGTCAAATGTCATTGAGGTCAATATTTTGATAAAACCACAACGATTTCACCCATTGGCTCTTCTGAGCACCTAATAAGTGTGGAGTTTATGTAACCACCCAAAGCCTCAACCAAGCATCCCTATTTCTAGGATGATACTCTTGACATGATTTATGATTCCTAACCACTTATTTCTAAGATTGAAAAGGGTAGTAAACCATAGAATTAGTTGTTCACTGTTGCCTTGTCTCCCGATAACCCTCTTTTGAGGAAGTTATGGGTTACCTAATTTTCACCTTAGTTCCTCTTTCGAGGATGACAAAGGATTTCTAGATCTTGGAGCTTTCACCCATCAAACCCATTTGGAAATTTAGAGTTTTAACCCATCAAATCCTAACTCATAAGCTTAAATAATGGTGAAATTCATACTCAACAACTAAAATCCATGCAAACAGAACAATACCCACACACAATTACACACTAATTTAACATAATCCCAAGACTAAATTACTTAGCTACTCATGAAGAAAGTAAGGAGAGATATACCATGTGGATCAACCAAAACTTTTATTTTTCAATAAGAAACTATGAAATTGAGTCTCCAAAGTTGGTTACACACTTTCCCAATTAGGGTTTCAAGTTTAGAATTCAAAACAATAGTGTCAGACAAGCAATACCCAAAGAAGAAAGGGTTTTTGCTTATATATGATTTGGAATTCATCTATGACAATTTTTTAATTCTGCCCTTGGGCCAGTATCCACTGATTTGTGATCGTGTGTATTAAAATATGACCAGGCCTAAGAGACCGCGGTAAGATTCCACAACCGCGTTGCTCTAACCATTTTGATTGACCCCGATCACAACTTGAGAACTGCGGTTGTGATAGTTATGGCTAATGTGATCTAGGTCTTTAGCTGCACTCTTCAATGCTTTCTCTTTATCATTTTCATCTCCAATCCACATCTTTTGACCTCCTTAGCTTTTTTACTTATATTGAGCGGATATTAGTGCATCTAACCACAAGTTTGTCTTATTTATGCATTTAAATTGAGGTATTGTGCTTGAATAATAAGTATGAATGAGTGGTAAATAAACCACGCATCAACACCCCTAGGATAAGACTTTTCTTTTCCTCGAGCAACACTACCCCTATATTATGAGACAATGTGTTTTCTCATTCTATCAATCAATGATCAAGATGACTTAACTTGAGTGCCACTACTAAAAGCATTTCACACATAGACAAATAAGTTTCTAACCACTCCCCTATTTATTAAATGGAATAGTGAAGGATGCAATAGACTTTGATGAGAAACCATGTAACAACTACTAACACTCTAAAACTGACTTGCATGCTATACCCTTATTTACCTCATTGTGCGGGAAATGACAAAATCACACACCTCAACTAGCTTGCATGCCTCTTTACGAGAAAGAAAAATTTCACACGCCTAGTTACTAATCATACAACAAAGAACTTTAAGTGCAAGCCCTCACTCTCTAAAGAAGTTCTCTATGTTAACAAGCACCATACCATAGGCTTTCCCCAATTTTCAATTGCCACTACAAAGAAGGTTAGAGGTTGGAGATTTTAAAGGAATTTCTAAGCTTGTAATGTTGGGTTAGGGAAGGGTAGGATATCATTTTGGAAACAACATTGCTACACCCTTCCTTGAACTTCTACATCACATTTTTCAAAGTTCTTTCTTTTTCTTTATAACTATGTGCTACTTTCAGTGCTTTCTTTCTTTTACCATGCCTACTTTTTACTTCCTTTGTTCACCCAACTTCTTTTATCTCAATTTCTTGCAATGTTAAAGCTATATTTTCTTTGTTGGATCCTTTTCTCTTCTACTCGCTTCTTTTCAAAACTTAGGCACATTCGGCATACACTATCTCTTTGTGACACCAAACTTTCTTCCTTCAATATTTTCCACCCCTAACTTAGGCTTTTTTTCTCAAATTACATTCTTATGTTCAAGAAGGTTATGGTTCAAAAGATGGATAAAAAGAGTGGTTCTTGGCTTTTAATGTGTTTGCCAAAGAAAGGTCTAAAGGCTCGAAGTGCGTACGAGGGATTACACTTATGCAAGGGTAGGCTTTTTAGTCTTAAAGTGGGTACCAAAATCATAAAGATGGACTAAGATCATTTCTCCAACCAAGTACAATCTAAATTAGCTATGAAATACTAGAGGGGCAAGTTCTAGATAGCATAAGTACACAACAGATGAAGTCAATCAACCTTACACACAAGGCATGCGAGTACCATCAAGAGAATTCAATTGTTCTACATGATCGAGATAAATATGGGATATTCATTAAAATTCCAATGCCAACTCTTGGAGTCATATAAAGAAGGAAAATATAATTACAAAGTTGCTCATGTCCATGCCTTAGAATTTTGTAAAAATATTTGGACAGAAGGGGTTGTTTTCCTTTGTATTCATACCACACAAAATTTTCTACTTATGGCAACAACTCAAGCCATAGTCTCACATTGTGAATCATAGTGCAGGCCAACTATCCATATGGTTACTCACTCCTCACAAATGGATATAGATGTGATCCCAAATAATCAATGCTATGGGTACTCAGACTTCCCTTGCATTGTACAGCTTTAATACCATGGGTACTCAGACTTCCCCAGCACTACTGATAGAAAACCAATCATGATGGCAAGACTCATCTAGTGTAATCCAAACTAAAATGGCTGACTAATAAAACAACTAAGTAGCTCATACAAAATGTGGGCACCATCAGAGTGCCTAAATATTACAACTCAAATAAAAATAGAAGTAAGGATTATCTAAAAGATCAGAGAAGTATGCAAAAATATCAATAATACAGGCCTAATTTCATGAATAAGGAAACACCCCTAACTAACAAGATAGAAGTTTCCCCACTGCATAAATAATCAAGGGTAGAAGAGATAAGGGTGCTCCCTAAAACTGCATGAAGGGTTACTATCACTTGCAGACCCTACATCATCACCATCTTCCTCAAGATCCAACCACTCGGTTGGGGACTCATCATCACTGTCTACCCATGAAGTAGGAAGCCTGCTTTGAGGCCTCAGAACCTTTCATACAACCTTCTCCCCTTTCCATATATTCGTAAAAACACTCATCCCTCTTTTTTGCACTACTAATCAATTTTTTATATGCGCTTTGAAGAACCCGATGTGATGCCTCCAACGAGGAGTAGGTTTTCTTAAGTCGATCAATAGTAGATCTTTGCTTCCTTTTGTCTTCTTTGTAATCATCATAATCGGCATGTGACATATATGAGTGATGGGTGGTGGAGGTCTCTCCTGGCCCTTAAGGCAAGCTATCCACAAGCTTTTTAATCATTAAAATATTAAATCCAATCTCTTTAAGAGGTCCCATAGTGGTTGGACTATGAGGCTCAGGTTTGCTACATGTTGGCTCTTCTAAGTTGATATTTCTTTTCTTGATTTTGCTCGGTGCGCCCTCTCCTCAAATCCTCAATGGGTAAATGGGGGCATTAGGATACCCATATATCACTAGCATATTTATCCACCCCTACTCTTTTGCAAAACTTAGTAATCAGGGAAGGGTAAAAAAAATTCATACCACCATGGTTTTTGAAATGATCTCTTTCATTAACCATAAGTTAACCAACATCCAAAGGGATGCCATCTAGAATACAAGCAACCATCCGAGCACACAATTCAGGGACCACCACCATGTGGGTTTGAAGAGACACTCGGCTACAAATGATGTGCAACCATATTCGAGCCTCAGAAGTAAAGTCATTCATGGAGATATTACTTTTATTTTTAGTCCATGAGACTTCCTTTCTGAGACATAGCTGTTGTGTCAACTAATTCCATAATTTACACCCCTTCTTCTTGAATTCACCCATGTCTGTATGCTTGAGCCCATAAGCATTATTGATTTGCTTAGCCTAAACTTTCACCGTCTTCCTTGAATCTTTACAATCACATTGAGTGGGTCTAAGAAAGATACTTCACTGATATTGGTGTAAAATTCACGAACCCATTGCTCATTTGCAAGGCATGGTTCTGGGGCAAAGCACCTCTACCCTGTGGCTTTAAGTTTTTCATGAAAAGTCAGTAGCTTCTCCAGTACACTCTCCAAACAAATTCCTCTTTCCAACAACAACTTGGACTTTGAAAGATCACTGTAGTAGTGAGTGTGGCATTTAGGTACCATGAATCTGATGTGATCAAACTTATCTATGAGGTTGTACTGAAATCACTAAACACACATTGTATTTTTCAACGTCAATCGAATCATGCAAGCAGTGTTAGATTGATCATTAAAGTTCATTGAACTAGGTGCTTAGGGTTGCTTGGCTAAAAATTAGAAGTACAAGATTTTTGACATGATAGGAACCTTCCCTCAGTTACCATGACTGCAGAATAAGAGTGGCATCTGTATTACCGCAGTCATGGTCTATGATCGCGATTGTGACACCTGAGGCTGGTTCTGTGCCAGTTCTGCATGTTCAACTTTCTCCCAATTCTTGCCTACCAGCACGTTCTATAATGTGGGTACAAATAAAGGTCATGTGAACAATGCTACTATTGTGTGTGAATATGCCCTTCAAAAGTAAATGACACTATTGAAAGTTTATTAGAGCAATTTATCAAACACAAGGTATGCATATCACATTTGTCTACCGTACACACTATTGGGTACTCAGGATTTCCTCACTTGTGTGCACACCTCAATCAAGAAACCAACACAAAAACAATAATAAGTATGTGTAATGCCCCAAGAACCTATCTCGAGACGTCACATGGTGCTTAAGGCCACACGTGGCCTCAAGCTAACCCGTTAAACTTGACATCACTTTCAAAACTCATTATAGCACAAATTATGCTAAGATAAAGAGGAATAAGCATGTCATGAACATACTGAAATATGAAATAATACTGCCCTTTATAAACAAAATACTGAAATCTCTGTTTACGCTGGCACACTAGTCTGACAAAGCCTCTACTAGATAGGACCGAGGAGCCACTGGAATAGATCCCCAATTGACTCGTACTGAATTGAAAGTAAACAACTATCTATTAAAAAGACAAAATTAGAGACACACGTCCTCAAACCATGAGGACTCACCAACTGCAGAAGTGTAGAGGAAGGTACTCAAAGATCACTGTCACTGCTGAGACTGAGCACCTTAACCTAATCACGAGGAAATATAAAATACAAAAGACTATGGGGGTCAGTACTTGGGAATATACTGAGTATGCGGGGGTGGATGCAGCATCAGAAAAGTGATATTCAACCAAGTCATCCGTCACTTGAGGGCCAAAAATGAGGCATTCTGCCTCGATCTGATGGACACCTTGACGGTCAGTCAACTTTGTGATGGTCCACCAACCAGGCCGTCACACAATGTCCCAAAAATAAGGTTACTTCCTTAGCTTGACGGGACACTTGATGGGCCACCAGGGACCTGACGGTCTACCAAGTCTACCATCAAACCTGGGCGTTCTAATACCGTTTAGTAAAACAACCATAACTCCTTCGTCCGATGTCAGATTTTGATGAAATTGGTATCAATGTAAAGCTTATTAAATGCTATATATGACAAAAAGTGGAAATTAGAGAAATACAACATGGTTTAAGCATAAATAACATTTAAAGTCATGCATATCCATTCAAAAAGATAGATTTAGGCTTAAGGAATGATTGGGGTATTACAGTATGACTACATGTAAACCATAACAATTAAAACTCCAGGCCCTTTATTAATCATGAACTCAATGGCCTATTTTCCAAAATGAAAGCAAGGGTTATGTCACCTACCGGAGTTGTGGTGTATGAGGGATGTGTAAAGAGGCTGATTGATAGCTTACAACTTGGCCAATAATATAGCTTAGATTTGAGAGTAAAACCTTAAAAAGAGAGTATGAGAGAAATGAAGGGTCCTCCTATGGTGGACCCCCATATAATCTTTTTATTTATAACATGTGAAACATAATGCTAGTCACATGAAACACACTATTTTTGTTAGTTAGTAGGGTGCTGATAATAATTATTTACCCCGCTTCATTCAATTGTCCCTCATTGTCTAGTGAAGCATCAAAGGGGACAAGATTACTTCCATTATTGCTCATTGCTCTGTTAACTCTTTGATCACCAACAAAATAGTCAAAAACAACAAATAAAGTAAATTACCCCACTCTGGGTATTCCCAAGTAAGAATAGAACCACATAAGTGAAATATATATTTCACTCCCCAGCAATAGCACCATTTTGATAATGCTCAACTCACTTCCATATTTGAGGGATGCAGCGGTCGTTATCAAGTAACCTAATATAAATTAGGGTCGAATATCAAGGAGTGAATGCCATAAATTTCCAACCTATGGGTGCTCAAGTTACTATAAGGTTACCTGGAATACCAATGGAAATAACATATATAGTAAATTGGGGGGGGGGGGGAATTTGTCAAAAAAATTTCACACAAACTTTACTAACGCAGAGTGAATGCTATCTTTTGTTTAAATTTAAGGTTTGGGGGAATCATGGGATTATGTCTTCTTAAAGGTAATGTATGTGGGATAATGTTGGTTTATCAAGGGATTTAGTTGTTAAGTAATGAATAGGCTAGGTCAAATTTCATTGAGGTTAATCATTTGATAAAACCATAACAATTTCACCCATTGGCTCTTTCGAGCACCTAATACACCACCCAAAGCCTCAACTAAGCATCCCTATTTCTAGGATGATGCTATTGACATGATGTACACTTCCTAAACACTAATTTTTAAGATTGCAAAGGGTAGTAAACCATAAACTTAGTTATTCTCTATTGATTTGTCCCCTGATAACCCTCTTTAGAGGATGTTATGCGTTACCTAATATTTACCTAAGTCCCTCTTTCAAGGATGACAAAGGGTTTATAGAGCTTGGAGCTTTCACCCATAAAACCCATTTGGAAATTTAGAGTTTTCACCCATCAAATCCCAACTCATAAGCTTAAGCAATGGTTGAATTCATACTTAACAACTAATATCCATGCAAACACAATAATACCCATGCACAATTACACACTAATTTAACATAATCCCAAGACTAAATTACTTAGCTACTCATGAAGAAAGTTAAGAGAGATATACCATGTGGGTTAACCCAAACATTCATTCTTTAATAAGAAACTAAGAAATCTGAGTCTCCAAAGTTGGTTACACACTTGCCCAATTAGGTTTTCAAGCTTAGAATTCAAAACTATATAGGAGATAAGCAATATCAAAAGAAAGAAAGGTTTTTTTCTTATATATGATTTGGTATTCATCCATGAAATTTTACAATTCTGCCCTTAGATCAGTTCCCACTGATCCGTGATTGCATGTATTTAACGCCGCCTACGCCTATGCAACCACAATTAGGTTCCGCGACTATGTTGCTCTGACTATCTTGACCAGCCATGACTTCAACTTGAGGACTGTGATCGTGATAACTGGGGATGATGAAATCTAGGTATTCAGCTATACTCTTCTATGCTTAGCTCCAATCCATATCTTTTGACCTTCTTAGCTTTTTTACCTGCATCGAGTGAATATTGGTAAATCTAACCACAGATTTATCTTATTTATGCATTCAAATTGAGGTATTGTTCATGAAAAGTGAGTATGAATGAGTGGTAAAAACACCACGAATCAAGGTTATCTTAGGATTTTATATCCGTTGACCACATAAAGGCTATATAACCCAACATCAAGGATATCTTATTATTTTATGAATCTATATTTGAATTCATCAAAAGCACATGGTTAAGAGGGACGTCTTTAAGTTGCTATCTGAAAGCGAACGACATATGATACTTCCTAAAAATTTACAATCCTAGGGCTATTCGAAGGACTATTGTAGATATTGTGTGGATTCCACCTAGGATTTGTACTTATAAAATTTAGCTTGAATCTAATTGAGTGCTCATCATCAAGAAAAAAAATCATTTGAACCTATGTATGAAAGGGGTGGTAAAGAAAGAGATTATAAAGTGGTTAGATGCAGGTATGGTTTATCATATTGCGATAAATAAATGGGTGGGCCCAATTTAATGTGTATGTAAGAAGGGTGGGATCACTGTGTTACAAAATTATAAGAATGAGTTAGTCTCATTAGACTTATTATTGGATGGACAATATGCATAGATTCTCAAAAATTAAACACTTGGACACAAAATGAACATTTTCCTATGCTATTCATGGATCAGATGCTACATAAACTTTCTTGCATAGGGGGTACTATTTTTATTGATGGTTATTTAGGGTATAATAAGATTTTTATTGCCTCCAAAGACTAATAGAAGGATACTTTTATATGCCCATATGGTACTTTTGCGTTCAAGAAGATGTTGTTCGTACTTTACAAAGCTCCAGTGATCTTTCAGCTTTGTCTGATATTGATATTTTCAAATATGGTGGAGGAAACTATAAAGGTGTTTATGGATGACTTTTTGGTTGTTGGAGACTTATTTTATGATTGTATGGCCTATTTGGCTATGCACTTTAGAGATGTGAGGAGTCAACCTTGTTTTAAATTAGGAAAAGTACCACTTTATAGTGAAAAAGGATTGTTCTCAGACACAAGAATACATTAGGTTTGTTATTATTGTTGTTGTTATATTGAGGTTGATAGGTCAAAGATAAAGGTGACTGAAAAATTCCCCCCATCAGTTTTAGTTAAAGGTATTAGATGTTTCTTGGGTAATGCTTGTTCCTTAGGAGGTTCATCAAGGACTTCTATAAATTACAAATTTATTGTGCAAGATATTAAAGAAAGAGGAAAAGTTTGTGTTTGATGATTCTTGTCTCAAGGACTTTGAGTTCCTTAAGGAGTAGTTGATCTCGACTCCTATTATTGTCTCCAGATTGGTCCTTGTCTTTTAAGGTGATGTGCAATTCTAGTGGTATGGCTTTAGGATTAGTCCTAGGACAATGACATAAGAATTTTATTTACCCCATCTACTATGCCAACAAAGCATTAAACCTCATGCAAAAAAATATATAGTTACTGAGACCGAGTTACACACAGTGGTTTTTACTTTTGAGAAATATCAATCCTATTTAATAGGGACTAAAGTTATTGTTCATACTAATCATACAACTTTGAGGCATTTTATGTCGAATAAATATGTTATGTTGAGGTCGATTCATTGGGTATTACTTCTATATGAATTTTACTTTCAAAATATTTTCTTTGTGCGTCGGTAAAAAAAAAACATGCTTTTTGGGTAAGGTGAAAGTTCAAAAAGGCACTAAAAACTAGGTTGTAGATCACCTATCCCACCTTGAATAGGAAAAAATGCTGAAATTAGGGATGAGCTTGAAATTAATGATACTTTTCCAGATGAGAGGGTCTTGGCAATATCTCAACACTTAATCCCCTGGTTTACTGATTTCGCCAACTATTTGGCCCGTGACCTTGTCTAGGAAGAATTGTCATTTTAGCAGCACAAATAGTTTATGGATGAGGTACGCAAGTTTTTATGGGATAAGGCTTATATATTTTTGGTGTGTCCAGATGGAGTTATTCAGAGGTGTATTCTTGAGGTAAAGATGATGAGCATTCTTGAGGCTTTTCATTCATCACCGATTGGGGGTCATGATGCTGGTACCTGTAAAACCCACAAAATTCTGCAATATGGGTACTATTGGCCATCTATCTACAAAGATACCCATGATTATGTTAGGGCTTGTGATTAGTGTCAGCGGCAAAGAAATTTTTCATGGAAACACGAACTTCCCATGACATTCATTTTGGAGTTAGAGTTGTTTGATGTATGGGGAATTGATTTCATGGGCCTATTTGTGAGTTCCTATGGGATGAAGCATATACTGGTGGCAGTCAACTATGTTTCTAAATGGGTGAAGGCAGTTGCACTTCCTAATAATGAGGGTTGAAGTTTCACATTATTCTTGAATAAGAAAATCTTTTCTCAATTTTCTCCATGTGTTATTATTAGTGATGGTGGGTCTTACTCCTATAATTATCTATTTAAGGTTTTTCTAAAAAAAACAATGTGAAACATAAGGTGGCAACACCTTACTATCCGTAGAAAAGTAGGAAGATTAAGGTCTCCAATCGTGAGATCAAGTCCTTATTGGTAAAGACTATGAATACCAACCAGACTAATTGATTAAGAAAATTAGATGATGCACTTTCGACTGATCAGACAACTTTTAAAACCCCCATAGGTGCCTCTTCATATCAACTTGTGTACAATAAGGCATATCACTTTTCAGTTAAAGTTGAGCACAAGGCTCTATGGGCGCTGAAAAAGATAAATTTTAAGTGGAATAATGCTGCAAATTTGAGGATGAGTAAGGTGAATGAGTTGGATGAAATCTATCTCTGAGACTATGTGAGTTCAACTTAATACAAAAAGAAGATGAAGCTGTAACATGAAAAAAATATTGAGAAAAGGGTGTTCCACCCTAATGATATGGTCTTGATGAAAAATTCAAGTCTTCGCTTTTTTCATGGAAAGTTGAATTCTAGGTGGTATGGACCATTCATTGTGGTTAGAGTCTTCTCGCATGGTGAAATTGAGTTGAAGAGAGATGGAGAAGCCTCATTCAAGGTAAATAGGCAATGTGTTGAGCATTCTATAGGAGATGTTGAGGAAGTGAAGGTTTTCTTTGGGATATAAGACTTGATGAAGTTTCAGTATCCAAGGAAACCAAGTCATGTCATGACATTAAATTAGATGCTCCATGGAAAGCAACCCATGGGCTTGCTAGTGAAGTGTGAGTATCCAACATAGCCATCTTATATCGCAATGTTAAATCCAGCACTAGTTGGGAGGTAACCCAGTGTTTTGGTTTTCATTTTGGTTTTATTTTCATATGTTTAAAGGATAGGAAAACGCATGAAATTTGGTAAAAAATTGAAAAAACTCAAATAAATCCAGGTAAGTGGACCTACAAACACACTTCCCACATACGGTAGGTGAATGGTGTCGTAGGTGTCAAAAATTTTTTAGGGGATTTTTGGGTCTCTAAAGTTGTACTTATAGACCCACATGGGGGTAGTAAGTACAACTTATGACCCTAATTACGAGGGTTATCAAAATCAGAGAAAAGTAAATTATAAGGTCACTTTCAGTGGCACTTACGATCATCGTAAGTACCACTTACAGTCGATAAGTGGCCTCGTAGGTTGACCAAAAATGAGGGGTCATATTTTTGAAATCTAGGTTGGGCGCCTGTGACTCAACCCGATCTAACTAGACACTCAGCCTTAAAAACCTAAAACTCGATCCTATTCCCCTACTACTTCCATTTTTAAACTTCCCAATCAAATTCAAACTCTCTACCTTCCTTTTCTCACTTTAAAGTGAAAGAGACCCAACTGCTCACCCCTCACTTGCACGCACATATAATAAAACTATGGGTTTCATCAAGATTAATCAACTTCTACTTCCAAGATCTGATATTAAAATTAATTTTTTAGCTCTTTCTAGTTATGCATTATGTTATTAACAAAGTACTTGAGACAGTACTCAAAGTAATCTTGAAAGTTACCAAATCTCATAAGTCTTGATATTAAGGGAGCCTAGATTAGTAAATATTTGAACTTGTTTCATGATTTATGTTTTAGAATACTTGTGCTCATATAATATGTGGAAGTAGAAGTTGAATAGTGTGACAAAAGCCCAAAAAAATACTTGTGTAAATATCCGTAAACTTGACTTGATACATATTGTAGGGTATGAAATTGGGCTAAGAATTGAAATATACATGGTGAGATAAAATTTTTGAGAAACAATTGTCCAACTCTCTAAAGGCCACTTACGAGGCTACTTAAGGGCCTCATATGTAGTACTTACGGGGTGTAAGTATCTCTGTAAGTGTCAGACTTAAAACCCTGAGATGTCAAGGCTTTGTATGATACTTATTAGGGCATCTATGACCCCCATAAGTACTACTTACAACCTTCACAAGTAGGGTGGTAGGTAGCCATTCCTTGGGTCGTTAATTTTTTTTAAAATTTTTTGTTGTTTTCCTGTGTTTCAAACTCTAGCAACTACTTTTTCAAGTATGATGGCACCTAAAGTTGCACGAAAAAAGTGAGTTTAGTCTAGAATCCATGACGAGTCTCTCGCATGGAGTGGCTTCATTGAGGAGTACCCTGTGAGCTAGGATAGCACCGTAGTGGCCAATGACAGACTCAAGACTGTAGCTACAATAGTTGTGTCCACATTAAGTACTCGGCCTGCCCAGCTATTGTTCAACCAGGCTCTCATCTTACACCACTACAGACTGGGGCCAATACTCCATTAGCCCCAGTTTTCAGGATAGGACCTCGAATGATGATTTGGAGTCAGATACCATAACACTCTTCTCGGTTTGAGAAGAAAAAGGTTATTCAACTGATGGTTTAGATAAAGAGGCAGGTTTTGAGTCAGGGTTAGCTTCTAGAGATTAGAAGGATACAATCGGCTCCCAGTCTGAGGAGAGGTTAGAGGCTGTATTTGATAGTGAGTTCACATCTAGTTCTGTTGCACCCTATTCTGAGGAGAACGTATCCTAGGGTCCCTAGAAGATATATTTATCATAGGCACATAATACTGAGCCAGATGTATAGGATTCTCAACCCTTTATTCCGCCACCTGCTGCCCCAAAGTCTAGCTCCACACATCCCTCAATTGTGCCTATTGCAGAGATTTTACTGAGATAGCTTCATGATGGAGTTGGATCATCCAAAGAAGAGTATTGTGATAGAGGTTCAAATTAATTTTTTGGGGCTAGTAGGAACACAAGACCTTCGAGTCAATTTTGATGGATATCAGTTAGGATAGATTACTCGACCCTAAGGTTGATACAACCTGGCTCTAGTTTGAGAATTTTATGCTTCATACCCCTCTACTATCTATTGACTACCTTACATAAGGGTAGAGGGGTTGAGAAGCCATAGTTGACCAATACATTAGTTCGAGGGGTACACATAAATATATTTAATACAGTCATTCATGGAATATTATTTAGGTCAAATTATATAGGACTAGTATCAATAGGAGAGTTTGACTTTTGCATGAGACTAGTGTGGTATAGTTACTCTATGAGGGATGAAGAGCACCAACAAGAAAGAATTGATTTAGATTGTTCTAATTTGGGCATTGATTCCCCAAGGATTGAGGGAAAAGAAGATATAAAGAAAAAGGCATTGCATTTTGCAATGAAGTTTTGGTGGACCATAGTACACCTTAGATTAAGTTCAACCTCTTCAGAAAATATACTTACGTAGGAAATAGAAAATTTGATAGCTTGTCTGATGGTTCGTTATGATATAAATTTTGTGAGATTTATTCACCTGGAGATCCATATTAGAGCTTTCGGTGAAACCACCACTCTTTTTTTGCCCTATTTGATTAAGCAACTATGTGATGTAACCGAAGTGTTGCTGACATGATCCAAACTAGGGCCTGGCCATGTAGGGTATCTCAAGTCCAACTTGGACTGGAGACCACCCCTAATACACAAACCCTTAACCACCTTATACCCCATGTTGGATGAATTCCAAACATATAAAAAAGATAATAGAATATCAATTTAAAGACATTATGAATAGTTTATAAAAAAACAAAACAAACCACCTATAACCAAATAACCAACTAATACCTATACCGATACTGATACCAACACCGATACCACCCATGTCCACAGTAGTCCAACAAAGCCTCTAATCAAAACCAAAGAATATCTAGTCGGGATATGCCCCCGACTATAGCCTAAACCAAGTCCAAAAGGAATAGTAAGGACATAAAGAAATCCATAGCATAAAATGGAGTCTTCCAAAGTATGGAAGCTCACCACTTCAGTCTTACTGAAAAAGCTATTTCTGAATCACCTCATCATTTAGCAGGAGAAGTAGAAGTATGAGCAGTTCTTGTATCGTATGGGGATACAACATCCAAAGATGGTTAGCAGGCTGAACACTAGCATATAACTCAGGGATAAAGATAAAGTAATGCCATTAATCCAATACCAAATTAAACCAATACTCAAAAACACATGCAAATACATAAATACATATATACCATTCCAGGATAGGGAATAATATTTAGCATGTACTGTAACAGCTTAACTTGGGTTGTGTAGCTTTACCATCATAAGTCCATCCATGGGCTATATGGGTCCAGTGTTACCCCCTAAATGGGCCTCAATGCATGTTAGTTGCATGAATTTGAAATACCATAGGTGGTCGGGGGTTCCTTTGTACCTTTCACCCTCTATGGTGCATATATACGAATATACACTTTGGGGATTCCCTTTTACCCCACAAGACATGGTCATCAAGATCAATCCTCATGTCGACAAAGAGGAGTTTCCATTGTTCGTCCTTTGGGTTCATACATTCATGGATAGCTATCACAACCCCCATTATTACCCAATTAAAACATTTAGAACATAATAAAACTAAAAATTCTAACAGTCAATTATTAAGTGGTATCGTCATACCGACTATAGCTTGCAAGGAATTTATTATCCAACACTTAGGGGATTCCCAAGTACCCTATAGATTCCATTATTTAAATCACTTGGGGGATTCCCATGTACCCCATAAGGTTTTATAAAACATCCTTACCTATTTAACCATTTATACCATACATTAGTTTCAATAAACAAGTCAAGCCAAGTGATAATGCAAAAATCAAAATCAATTATGCAAGTGGGTTGAGATTATTACCAATTTCCATACAAAACTAATTAATTTGGGGATTCCTTTGTACCCCTATTTCCATCCACCATTCCTATGCACCCCAATGCATTTACCAACCATCAATTTAAGCACAATAGTTTCAAAACTATCATGGAAAAAGAATTTAAAGAAATTTATATTAAAAACCCTCAACCCATTGTTCAAAACCCAACATCAATATCTCATGAACAATATTTTAAATCACATAATTTTACAAAATTGACAATGAGGGAAGAGTAACATTCCTAAAACACGTAGAAATTTTGAAGAGATACCACCCTTAGAACCCTAGATGACCACTTTATTTGAAAACTTAACCTTAACTTGAACAGAGAGCTTAATAGAGAATTTGGGAGTGTTTTATTGGGAATGATATGATACTAAAATCCCAAGAAGGGCTTTAAGTCATAAGGTCCAAGAGGTTAAATTGGGAAATATCCCATGTTCTCACAACTTAAAAACTAAAAAAGTGTTGCCTTTGACTATGACTCAACCATCAATTCGTTACCATACGTTATGACTTCTTACCACAAGTCGTAACAAAGATAGTGACTAGAACCCCATGCACTGTAACCTTACAACTCAACCAACCCATTCATAATGAGACCCTACGACTCGTATAGTCCAGTGGTAATTAACAAATAACCTAAATTGGGGCATAAACTGGACACCCTACAATTGAACCTAACGACTCTTAAATATTCTATTAGCTAGTATAAAACACTCATACTTAGATCAAAATCATGCCACAATTCCTAACAACTTGTCATAAATTCTTCTGACTCATGCCCTCAAGTGTTACCTAGACCAGAAACTTCAACACCATCCACTGAACACCTTACGACTAGGGTCACCTAACCCGTCACGCACCCTACAACTCATGGGGTCAAGTCATGACAAAGGATGTGAGCTTAAAGTTTAAGAAATTTTCAAGGTCTAAAATTAGAGGTGTTTCATCCACATTTAAATTAGGTTGATCATATGATTGTAGTGACGCACAAAATAAAAATGGGTTTAATAAAGGATCCAGCAAACTCGATCCTTACACAGAGAGCTATGCCTCCTTCTACTGCTATTTTTATCCATTTTAAGGGGCCTTGTATTCTGGTCGAGCCTATTAAAATGTGAGATGTTACTACGTACATTGATATGGGTAAGTACAGAGTTGAGCCTCAGATATCTACTACTGGTGAGGAAGCCACGACCACATATTCTCCAGCTTTATCTTTGACTTTTAAGTCAGTTGGGATAGCTAATATGCCCCCTCACCCCATAGTTATTGGTTTGATTGGGGTGCCATGTGAGCTTCTATAGATCATAGTTGAGAGAAAAGATGTGGTGATAGCCCGCCTCTCTCAGATGGAGGTTCAATTAGCTGCAATATATGGATAAATATGGCCTTAGGTTTTGACTATAGTTGAGACTGCTAAGGATTGATTTGAGGGGAGAATGAGGGAAAAAATTTAAAATTATATAAGAGAGATTCATACTGGGATTTATATCTTTGAGGATAGAATAATTGCATAGTTATGTAAGGTCTAGACTCCTGATTTGTCTAGATTTTGGAAGAAGATGGCTACATAGTGCGCTGAGGTGCGACCACTAGCAGAGAACCAGGTTCCAATCATTCCATCCTTTAGATAGATGTTACCTCCACCTTTAATCATGAGATTTGATTTATTTCTTAAGGTGGATGGGGTCCCAGTAGTTCTAACCAAGAGAGGCTGCGAGGCATAGCTATAATACCTTACCCTAGACTTTGGTAAGACATTGAAAAGGGCAACAATATATTTTAGGGTGTCCTAGTTTTTTGAGAAGTGAAGTAATGAGTGATGAATTTACCACTCATTTATGCTTGACATTTGTGCACATTACCACATTTCAAATGAACAAAAGGAACCTATGCATGATTAAATGCACTAATATTAATATTTTGCAGGCATACAGGTTATGAGATGGAAAGATATGGAATTAAGCTAAAAAAGATCAAATGCAGAGATAGGAAGTGCAGTTGGAAGGCCTGAAGTAGAAACAAGTCTCAATTACCACAGTCGTGGCCAGTTAAGACGTTCAGCAACTGCGATCGCATTGATCTACACACGGTTACAGTAGTAATGATGGCGGCAATTCTGGTGGCATCATGGTCATGCGGGATTTAGCTCAAGGGTAGTTTCATAATTTTCAGTAGCCGACCCCAAAACCTTTAAATGCTTAATACTCTTTCCCATTTTGGGCATTCTAGAGACTAGCAATACTTTGAATTTGAATTTGTAACCCTAAATATGGAAAGAATTTTAAATTTGATTTGGAGATTTTGATTTTGATATTTGTAAAGAAAGGATGCCTTGAACAACCCATTTGGTGTATGTTTCTCTCTTTTCTTCATGAGTAGATAAATCTTTTAGTCTTGGTATTATCTTGAACTAAGATGCAAATTAGTTGTTGGTTGTGATGTATTTGTGTACATGCTAGTTAGATAATAATGGGTATACTATTTCTTGATTAAATTGGTTGGGATTTGTGGCTGAATTCCCAAATACCCACATAGGTTTGTGAGTAAAAACTCCATGCTCTGGAAATCCCAAACCATCCTTGAAAGAGGGGTTTGAGTGAACTATAGGAACCCTCATCATCCTTGAAAAATGGATGTGGGAACCAAGGCAATTGTATACAGTTATTGGATTTAATCTACTTATTTTTACCATCTTAGACATAAGGGTCATTTTATGGTTAATTTTATCTTTGGTATTATCCTAGAAATTGGGATGCCCTAATTGAGGTAGTGGGTGAATATGATTGTCACACTTGTTAGGTGCCCGAAGGGTCAAAAAGTGAAATCCTTGAGGCTTGATTGAGAAATTAGCATCAAGGGCCCCAAACCTAGCCTACCACATTAGAGGTTTACTAGCATGTGCATCAAATTTCACACACCCACACCTAAGTTGCCCTTAGGTAGACATGATTAGAAGATTCTTCAAATATCGTAGTTACATAAAATTTTGTTGCTTAGTTTTTGAAATCAAGTTTGTTGCTTAGTTTTTGAAATCAAGTTACTAGCGATATACACTCTCCCTTCAAAGAACTCCCCCCCACTAATTTTTAATTATGTTGTTTACTTTACTAACACTTCGGGTATTATCGTAGTAGGAATTAATTACCCATATTACTAGAACTCTAATTTTCACTCCTTGTGGATCCGAACTCAATGCGAGTTGGGATATTGACACTGACCATCCTCCATCACTTTAGATAGTACATGTGAGTGTTATCAAAATGGCGCCATTACGGGGAGTGAAATTTAGTTTTTATTTGTGTGGCATTTGGTCTTACTTATGTATACCCATAGTGGTGTGCATTTATTTTGGTTATTGTTTTTTTTATTTTTTTAGGTGATCTATGTAGCTTATACAGAATCATAAGCGATAATGCTAGTCAAGCCGGGTCTTTTAATGGCTTTCTTATTGATAAAGGGAAACTCAATGATGTTGGTAATTCAAGTGCCATATGGATCCCAGCAACTCATGGAAACAGTGTCTTTAATTTCACAAGCGTTATGTTGCACATGTTGAAAATTAAGGGAATTTTTTAGGGGCAAGCTTATGAGGACCCCAACCTTCATTTAAAGAATTTTATAGAGGCGTGTGCACCCTTTTATTTCACACATATAATATAAGAGTCCATCCAATTTTGACTTTCCCATTTTCTCTAACAAGAGAGGTGGTATTATAGCTCCGATCTCTACCCGATCACTTCATGGAATGAACTCACTCAACCTTTCTTAACTTGTATTAAAGGATGAAATCATTAACTTTAGGCAATTGAATGCAGAGCCTTTGTATGAATTATGGAAAAGACTCAACAAAAAACTAACATAATGTCCAAACCACGAGGTCTTAAAGAAGATTCTTCTTCAAATTTTCTACCATGCTCTTAACCTACTCAATAAAAACATGGTGGACAATACGGCGAGGTGCTCTCTTGTGAAGTTTCATTATCATTTTGCAATGAATATTTTTAAGGATGTTACCAAGAAAAAATGAGTATGGCATACCCAAGATGTCGAGGTTCCTAAGAGTTCTCCCACTACATCCTTTGTTGACAAGGAACAAAGAAAATGAGATAAAGTGAGAGAGAAGAACATGGCTAAGATGATGACACAACTGGAGCTTTTGATAAAACATGTGATGGGAACACCTAAATAAGTGGTGAATGATGTGGCATCAAATCCTATAAAGATGATAAAGTGGCTAAAAAGCTTAATAAGTAGATTCAACACTTAGAAAACTATTCGAGGGGTTTCCACCCCTCCTATAATGAAAACATGGGAATCAAGGTTGGATAGATCATGAACGTGATTGTGATAGGAAAGATAGATACTGTGACTATGATCGCTATGTACCTCCCCATGATCGGACAAATAACAAAGATACAAGTTGCATTGACCTCATCAAGTACAAATCCAAAGATATTTTGGCAAAAATTTTGATGAAGGTGGAAAGAACGGATAAGATGATCCACGAAATGATAGGAGATTTATCACAACTCTCCCAAACTATTGTGTCTCATTCCACCTCCATCAAATAATTGGAAACCCAAATTGGGATAATTTCCACTCAAATAATTGTTAGTCCAAGGGGCAATCTTCCTATTGACACTATTGTAAACCTAAAAAAGAAAGATTATGTTTTAGAAATAGTTACTAGACGTGGAAAGACCATTGGTGATCACTTGATAGAGGATTTAGGTGAAAAAGTGCCTAAGTTTAAGCAAAAAGATGTATCACCAGAATTTTATAAATAAGAAGAAGAAAATAAACATGAATCGGTGGATGTTGATGATGAGGTGGTTGAGAATGAGAAGCCACAAAATGATACAAGGCCCACAGTCCAAGTCCCTCCCCCATTTCTACAAAGGTTTCATAGAAAAGTGGAGGGTAACAAACTTAAGAAATTTATGACCTATCTCAGCAATCTTTCCATAAATATCCCATTGCTTGAAGAAGTCCAAGAGATTTTAGGATATACTAAGCTCATGAAAAAGTTGATATCAAAGAAGAAGTTCATCGAAGTTGACACAATTGAACTCACTCATGGTTGTAGTATTATTGTGAGTAGCAAGGTTGTGGAAAAGAAGGAAGACCTCAGAGCTTTCACCATCTATTCTACCATTAGAATACATGTGTTTGCAAAAGCTCTATGCAACCTTGATGTAAGTATCAACCTCATACCTTTTGAAATCTATAATAAGCTTGGCTTGTATGCTGGAAAATGATATCTATGAGACTGTTAATGGTAGATCGGTCGATCAAGAGACCGATAGGAATTTGGTTTGATTTTTTTTATCAAAGTGGACAAATTTATACTTTCAATGGACTTTGTGTTTTTGGATTGTGAAGTGGACCAAGAGGCACCTATCATCCTTGGGCAACCTTTCTTAGCCACCGAAAGAGCCATTGTTGACTTATAAATGGGGGATATAAAGTTCAGAGTGCATGAGGATGAGGTTTTCTTTAAGCTCTGCAAGATAAGAAAATGACCCGCAGAACTTCAAGTGGTATCCGTGGTTAATGTTCAAATTGAAAAGGTTAACGAATGGGGATTTGAAGATCTACCTTTATGAAGAAATAAGGAAGACATTGTGCCACGAAGATAACTATAGCACTACGTAGGAGGCAATCCACAAATGCCATAAAAGTGGCTCGTATCTGTCGCACTTACTTTTGTAGTATAGATTTTAGTTTTGAAATTTGAATAACCCATGAATTTATGGTACGATAGAATATATTGTAGGACCTTAACAAGTGGAAAGTGTGAAATTTTTGCATAATGAACTGGAAAGGGGAAAATTGGTCAAATTGTGAAATAAGATAAACAAGGGAAAACAAGGGTGCAAAAATACCCCCAGTTACTGAAATCACGAGCCCGAGGCAACAATTGCATTCACCTGCATGTCCAAGATTGTGATATCTTGACTATGATCGTAGTAATCTCAACTATATATCCATCTGATTCCCTCATTTTCCTTACACTCTATTTTTAAATTTACTCTCGGATTGGACCCATTTCTGGCCAAGATTGTAAGATCTCCAACATCCTTGCATCTCTCTTGCATCACATATCCGGTAGGTGTCATGAATCCATGCTATAATATTTAAAAATAATCCATAGAATGCATGTTATAGAGAGGTCCTGCATTGTTGATTTTTATTCTTAATTCTTTCATAAATTATGCTTGTGTGCTGTTTAGCTGTTGGATTCTGGTGTGCACATATGTGGGGAAGTCTTGAGTATGAAAAATATTTATAGAAATATAGACAAATAAAGAATGCAGACCAAGTACTCGATATAAAGCCCAAATGAATTCTCAGCTATGGTTTTACATTTTAAGGGCATAATTGAGTACCTCGAAGGCTTGTTTCGTCCTGTTAATGTGGATTCTTCTTGCAGAGAATACTTATAGCCTTCAAATTTAAAATTTAGAACATGGAATAAGGGTCTGAAACTGGTCTCAGTTACCATAATCATGGCCATCAGTACCACAATTGCAGCAACGCAATCGCTGCTCTATGGCCTGCGATTGCGGTAATTGAGTGTAATATGTTTCCCTGCACAAAAATCCTACACTTCAAAGTTTTGTATGAACACCACCAAGAAACTATCTAATGGGATTTGGTGAGAAACATAGCATACATTGTACATAAAATGGTATTAATAGTTATGTGTGTTGTATGTTTCTTCTTTGGATAATCTCATAGACAAATACAAAAAATATCTAATTCATGGCATCTGAGTGCCACACTCACTACTATGGTGGTCTTCTGAGAACAAAGTTGCTCCTAGATAGAGGCATATGTTTGGATAATATGCAAAAAAATCACCTAGCATTTTATAGCAGGCTTGAGGCTATAGGATTGCAGTATTTTTCCCTGGATCTGTGCAAGGCAAATGAGTATTGGGTACATGAATTCTATGCCAACCTGAGCATAGTGTATTTATTTGACCCATCAAACATGACTATAAGGATCTGAGGAAAAATGGTGAACTCTAAGGTGAAGCAAATTAATGGTATCTACGAGCTCCCAAATTCAAACATAGGTGAGTTTGAAGAAAAAAGGTATGAGCCAAAAAGCTGGTTGGCGAAAAGATTATATCCCGGATAGGAGGTATCATGGGTAGAAACCAAGAGTAACATCCACATGAATGACTTCACTTTTGAGGCCCATATTTGGTTGAACATAATATGTAGACGAGTCTCCTCTTACACCCTTATGACATCAGTGCCCGACTTATGGGCTCGGATGGCCGCTTTCATTCTTGACGATATTTCTTTGAATGTTGGCTAGCTTGTGGTTTCTGATAATAAATTCTTCAAGAACCAAGATGGTACTTATCTCTTATTTCCCTCTTTGATTACTATACTTTGTAAGAGAGCTGGTTTTTAAGAATACTCTAGAGACACTTGGGTATGCTCTGGTATCTCCATCTATTCTTTGAGAATTTAAGTCGAGGGTGCACTAGGTAAGAGTAAGAAGAGAAATATCAACTTAGAAAAGTCAATATGCGATGATCCTGAGTCTTATACGACATCCACCACTGGGCCTCTTAAGGACTTTGGAGTTGATATTACGTCCATCAAGGATCTCATGTCAAGTTTACCCCAGGGACTGGGAGATCCCTCCACCACTGGACAATCATATGTGTCTCAGGCAGGTTGTCCAAAGTATCTAAAGGACCAAAAGAAACACGGAGCTATCATTACTAGGCTTGATAAATCCTACTCATCCTTAGCAACATCATATTATATCTCTGGGTTGCACATGAAAAGATAGTCATAAGGGAGAAGAGGAGAGATAGGTTCTTTAAAAAGTTATGGAAGGGGGTGAAGGGCTTTTGGAAGGTCCATAAACCCTATGATTGACTTCCTTCAACCTGAGTGGAGAGTGATGATGAGGCCCTAACTGAGTGTTTCGGTCCTGAGGAGGCTGATGATGATGCAGAGTCTGAGAGTGCCTATAACTCTTGATGCAGTTTTAGAGAGCACCCTTATGTCTCTTTATGCTTGATTATTTATGCAGTGAGGACACTGCAATCTCTTTAGTTGGGGGTGTCTATCTCCGTATTTATTTGATCTGGGCCTGTATTATTGATATTTCTAGGTATTTTACTATTATTTCTTTTTGATGACTTTTATTTTTTATTTGGGTTGTAATATTTGGGCACTCTGATGGTGCCCACATTTGTATGCATTAGTTATTTTGTTCTTAGATTTCTACTTTTTCTTTAGTTTACTTATGAAAATACTGGACAAGTTTTTCTCTATGATAGGGTGAGTGACGACATTCTTAAGGGGAGAGCATCGTGTTTGGGTTAGAGCCATAGATGTAGAAGAAGTCTAAGTACCCATAGCATTAAAGTCACAAATACAAAGCAAGTATGAGTACCTATACCATTTTGGATTTTGGTATCACATTATACCTATGACGAATATCGAATAGACATATGGTTGGTTGGCCCGTACAAAAACCAAAATATTAGATTAAGGCTTAGGTTTGTTCCATTTTTAGCAAATCATGTGTGGTGCTCATGCAAAGTGAAGACCCCCGTCCTTCTAAATTTTTTCAAAAATCAAGGGCATGGACGTGGGCAACCTTGTAACAAATCTTTTTTTCTTTTTGTGACACTGAAATTTTGACTTGTGAAAATTAGGAGATATTCCATTTTTGTCTCTAGTGGAAGGGGCAATTGAACCTCCTTAGCGAATTTTACATGCCATGTTTGTTGAGCTTATTTTTCCAAATCGCATGTGTACTTGTACTATCTAGAACTTTCCCCATTAGTCTTTTAAGGCTAATTTTGATTATACTTGGTTGGGGAGATGATCTTAGGCCATCTTTGTGACATTGGACATTTACTTTAGCCTAAAATGCCTACCTTGGCATAGATGTTTTCCCTAGTCACCCACTTTGAGCCTTTAGACCTTTTTTTGGCAAACACTTTACAAGTCGTGAGCCTTTCAATCTTTATCCTTCTTTTGAACCATACCTTTCTTAAACATAAAATTACAACTTAAGGCTAAAAGCCTAAGTTGGGGCTGGTGCTGATTGAAAGAGGTAACTTTGGTCCACGAAGTTGTAAGTAAGTTCCTATGAGTTTAAGTATTAAGAACAAATAACTAAGAAAAGGAAAGACAAGCACTAAGGGTGCAAGAAAAAGAAATAAAAAGGAAAATGGGTGAACCATGAAAATAAAAAGTAGGCACATGTGTAAAGAGTGAAAACAAAGAAGTGGCCCACGACCAAAAGTTGGATGGAATAGTATGATGTAGATGTTCTAGGAGGGTTTATCCTTGTTGGTACTAAAAGATATCATACCCTATCCCTAGCCAACGTTATAAGCACAAAAATCCCTTTGTGATTCCCAACCTAGTATTTTCATTGTAGTGGTGATTAAAAATAGGGGCAAGCCTATGGAATGGTACTTGTTAGCATTGAGAGTTTTTGGGAGAGAGAGAGTGCTCTACACCGAAATTCCTTATTGCATAGCTGATGACTTGGTGTGTGAAATTATTTTTCTTATGAGGAGGCATGTAAATAAGTCGAGGTGGATAATTTTGTCATCTTCCAAAAAATGAGTATAATGTAGTTGGGTTAAAAAAGGAGTTAAGTTTAGAGTATTAGTGATTATTAATTTCTCTTTAAAGTCACCTGTATCCTTGAAAATCATATTTTATGTTGAGGGATGTTGTGAAAATAGTTCTGCCCATCATTGAAGAGATAAATTGTGGTATTAACTAAGGTTGAAGTCATTATGATCATTTGGGTGATTTAATATAGGTATAAATATGCATAGACTCATGATAAAGGGTAGTATTGCATGAGGACAAGCAAAGATTTAAGTTGGGGTGTTGATGAGTGGTGGATTTATCGCTCATTTACACTCGACATTCCTGCACATTACTATGTTTTGAATGAATAAAAGAGACCTATGTATGATTAAATGCACTGATATCCACATTTTCCAGGCATACAGGATATGATATGGAAAGATATAGACTTGACATAAAAAGGATCAAAGGAAAATAAATAAAGTATGGATGCAAAACATGGAACAGAAACAAGCCTCAGTTACTGCGGTCGTGGCCAGTCAAGATGGTCAGCAGTTGAAATCACGTTGGTATACAAGGGGTCGCTATAGCCATGATCGTGGAGAATCTGGTGCGATCGTAGTCACGTACGATTTAGCACAGGGACAGTTTCATAATTTTCAGCAGCCGACCCCAAATCCGTTAAAAGCTTAAAGCCCTTTACCATTTTGGGAATTTTAGCTAGACATAGCCTACCACATTAGAAGTTTACTAGTATGTGCTTCAAATCTTACACACCTATACCTATGTTACCCCAAGGTAGACAAGATCCCAAGATTCTTCAAATATGGAAATTAAATTAGAGTTTGTTGCTTAGTTTATGAAATCAAGTTACTAGCAATATACACTCTCCCATAACCAAGAATCTCCCCCCCCCCAATTTTCAATTATGAAGTTTACTTTAATAACACTTCAGGTATTATCTTAGTAGGAGTTAATTAACCGTAATACTAGAACTCTATTTTTTACTCCTTGTGGATTCAACCTCAACACGAGTTGGGATATTGACAACAACTGTCCTTGCTCGTTAGCGCGCCCCTACCCCTATTATTTATATTATAGTCATAAATGAAATTTTACATCTACTACTTTAGATGGTATAGGTAAGTGTTATCATGGAGAAGAGCTCAGATAGCAGCAGACGCATCTTCTAGTTGTTCCCCACCACCACATCCATATAATGAGCCATAAGATACCATAAATGGGGGTGACTCTGATACATTCTGATACATACACCTAGAGAACCCTAAGTATGTCTTCTTCCCATATTTTATATTATCGTTATGCACTGGGATAGTATATTATATTTAGTTAGTAGTGGGGGTGTACCACAATCGAGGGTTTTTCTTGCCATGTTTCTTTTTTCTCATCGGTTGCGTTATCCTAATAAAACTGGTATGTTTAGGTCATTATGTGCTTGTTTCATATATGTGTTATGTTCGATTTACGTTTTATTAGGGGAAATATTAGGAACCGTTAAGGGAATATTAATATATTCTATTTACTTTTAAGTGTTTCTATAAATTTATACCCTTCCAAAAAGATTTTGTGACCTCTGTGATTTGAATATTTTTGTAACTATTTGTAACGCCCCAAAATCGAGTCCCGAGACGTCACATGATGCTTAGGACCACAAGTGACCCCAAGCCAACCCTTCTACTGGCATAACACATAAGCAACTGAACAAAAAGTATAAATCTATACAAATCTACAAAAAATAACTCTTTTCTGAATATGATAGATACAAAACTAAATTTACAAGATTACAACTCTGCTTTTACAACCAAAACTGAAATAGAATACATCTACTTTTACTGACTGTCTATGAAGCCTCTACTAGTACTGACTGTAGGTAGCCGGGTCATGACTCCCAAATAGCCCAACTTAATACGACTGAAAAGAACATACAACACTTTTCGAACTGTATAATTAACTCAAGCCCTTGAATCAAAAGGAATCATGACCTGCTGACTGCATGTCGCGAACTGACTGGATCTGAAGATGTACACTATACCTTATACCTATATTCTAAGAAAATGTAGCCCACATATGAATATATGGGTCAGTACAATAGAAACGTACCGAGCATATGGGGGTGCAATGCATATACAAAATAATATCTTAATATCATCACGGTTTATAAAATTATGCATGCTGATATAAATGACTCACTTAGCTTAAATTAAAATCATCATAATCATAAGAGAGTAAAGTATATCGGGTGAAACATGTGAGTCATCATAATAAATCTCAATTCACTTCCATCTCCATTCCAAATCATCAAAGTAATCAAATCTTATAACAATTCTCTTTGGAATATATGTTCATTAAATCTTTCGAAAACAATGACTTTCTCAAACTCAGTCTTTCAAACAAATATTTTTCATCTCAGATAGAAGAATAAGACTTTTCACATTAGATAGGAGAACACACACACACACATTGGGAGTCTCTTATAACCGACATAAACCACGTGAGCTACATGGAGTCCAACGTCCAACCCACGTTGGGGAGAGCTGTCCTATCCTTGCCATCGGAGTAGGAACTTAATCATTCTTTTTACTAGTGATCACTATATCAATTAGCCTTAGTCTCACATCCTATGGGGAACGTAGTTTTAGGGAAGTACCAATCACAGCTATACCTCTCACTCGATGCTAAAGACTACTCCCGGACTTAGCTCAGATCTTTTCAAAAGAAAATCCACAACAACACAATTCAACAATTCATAACGGGAGCCATAATACTACCCCTTTATCATAAAGAATCAAAATATGGATTTCTTTTCTCATTCAAGTTTAAAAATAACTCTTTCAGGACCAAAAGGTCAAATCAATCCAATCTCAAAGTGTATATAACACATTACTTCAACAAAATATAAATTCAAATCGGGCTCAATAACCCATATATCAATACTTGATCAAAACATTTAAAGATTCACACTTTATATATCAAACATGTATGGTTCATATGAAAATCTGGAAATTTATCTTTAATCATGAATATTCACATCAACGCTCATGAAATTCATCTTCAAAACATCAAAAATATTATAACTTCTTCAACAATAATATAGATTTTAAATTTCCATCTCAAATTCATAAGTAGAGCATGTAAAATCATATATCTTTGTAAAATAATACTAATTTTGGGCACAATAATGAAAGGTTTTTCTTGTTGAAAAACCCCCACATACCTTAAACTTGAAGCTTTGAATGAGCTCTTGACCTTGGGACCAATTCGTAAAAACAATGAGTGTTTCTTGTAGCCCTCGGAATGGTGATTCCGAATCTTGAAGAATTATTGAAAACTCATGGTTGATTCTTGAGATATTTGAATTTTTAGGTTAAAACCCTAATGAATGCTCTTGGTGATTTTGAGATAAAGTAAACTTATTTTGGTGTTATGGGAGTTTAATCTCGTGTTATAGACATATATAGGGGTGTTTTTGGCACTTGGAAGTGAGGTATGCAGTGCACAACCCATGGAAGATCTTAAGGTGTGCTTCACACATCTTATGGTAGACATTTAAGTATGCCTCGCACTCCCAATCACATACATTTGATTGGCCAGCGCATTGCCCATCGCACACTCTTACTGCCTCTCATAAAAATAGGCATAACTCTTTGCTCGGATATTGGATTTTTGCAAAATTAGTATTGTTGGAAAGATAATTCAATTATCTACAATTTTATAGGTCTTGATATGAAAAATTCCATGTATATTAAGATATATAAATGTTTGAAGTTGACCCTTGTAGAATCAAATGTCAAACTTTGGATGAATCAATTGGTCTTAGCTCAACCTTGTTCTATGTCATTTCTATAAACATTTTCCACCTCTAAACTACTCCATATACTATGATAATGATCATGCAACTTGTATTCACATGAGAATCACTTGGATTAGAGCTTAGATGCGCAGGAACGACGGTTAGAATTCTAGCACAAAAATATGAGGTATTACTCTATTGTAAATCTTATTAGGGTATTAGAATTAGGGACAAAATAATCATAGCTCAGCCTTTACATAAATTGGATAGGTATTAGTTGGTAATATGACCTTATACCATATGTGTGTAGGATACTTACCTCGTTCCTTTTGTGAATTTAATCTAGAACTTGCCCGGTTAGTCTTACCTAGGTTGTAGGATAGTTGGTTAGGAAGTTATAGTATGTCATTTCAAAATTTAGTCAAATTTTTGTCTAAATCACCATCCAAATGTGAATAAGTATCCTTGATCCCTGAATTTGAGCCTACATTAACTTATTCTTTTATTTTCACCTTGTAACCTTCCCAATTAGATTACAATGAACTTGTTTTCGCCTTGATCCCTCCTTGGACATTGTGCACCTTAACTGATGCAAATCACTTAAGTTAAGGATGGCTATCTTTAGGGTATGTAGTTAAAATTAGGTATGAAAAAGGGTTTGAATAAGAGAGAAATAAAAGTAGGGTTGGGTTTGGTAAAAGCCAAAGAAGAAAAGAGAAAAAGAAAAAGAAAGAAAAGTGAAAAAGAATAAGAAAAAAGAGAAAATAAGGAAATCATACCTAACCTGAATATACAATGAAAGATAAAGAGAGAAAGAAGTGAGAAACAAAAGAATAATTGGTTGAGAAATGGACCCTAAATGTAATTGTAGTGTCAAGAAGGATAAGTCACTAGTTCCTACATATACGATACCCGTCTCCAAGCCTACATTACAAGACAAATAAAGTATTTTAGTAATCCCAATCCAATTATCTGAAAACCAAGGTAAAGAAAATAAGGGTAAGCCTATGGTATTCAATGCACTTTGATTGGAATTTCTTTTGTGAGTGTGAGTGCCTTGCTATCATCCTCGCATTTATATGCATAATCATACTATAAGATTAGAACTTCGTTGTTGTGAAGGTACATGGGTTGTGTTACTAGCTACTTATCTATTCGAGTAGTGTATACTGTATGTTGGCTCAATTTGAATTGCTAATGTAATTCCATATCTTGATTACATTGTGTCTCATATTCATGCTACATATATACACACTGTCAGTTTTGAGAAAGTTAAAATAGCTAGGGGTAAAAGTCATTAACCTGAAATTGAGTTGACTGCCATAGGTGCCTTTGGTTTCTCTTGGTTAAGCATCATATTATTTTGTTATGTATTTGTTGTCTGAGTACATGGAAATATCTTATGTTGAGTGTGTTGATGTGAAATTGTTTCATGGGACTTTCAGTGCTAAAAATTGGAAAATATGCAATTTCTTAGGTTCATTTTGTTTAATATGATGTGTTATTATGTTTTTTTCTAGAAACTAGATCCTAGAGCTGAAAAGAAGAAAAAGAATTAAGTTGTGCATAAGGGACCACTTACAGGCCGTAAGTGGAACTTTTGACTACCGTAAGTGACTGGATAAGTGTCAGAAAAAAAATGTTCTATAAAGATAAAGTCGAAAGTATATTTTTGAAAGTTATGAAATGTAACTTACTGGGTGTAAGTAATACTTACGCCTCTCTTACATACCATTATAGGCAGATGATCTGATAGTTGCTGAGTGTTTTTGAGATTACGACCAACTAGGGGTCTGTAAGTGGTTCTTATGGCCCATAAATGGGTCCGTAAGTTATTCCTGACTTAGTTTTCCTTTTTCATTGTGGTAAGGATTTTTAGGGTTTTGATGTGTTCTATAAATACCCTTTTTAGTTTTTTCTATTTATTTAGTTTACGTACTCTTTACATTCATAACAGTAAATTAGTTCTGAGATTCGACTTTGATCTTGGAATCCATTAGTTTTGGTTTTACGATTGATTATTAATTTGAGATTCTAGTGTTTTCTCTTAATTATAGTAAGATTATTCATACGATTTCTTTCTTTAATTCAATGGATGTTCTTTAAAACTTAAGTGGCTAAAACACCTTACTATGGTTGTGGGAACCCAGATGAAATAACAAGTAGAAGAAGTGCAAAGTCATTCTTGATCAATATTGTTGCATGTATTATGGTCTTCTTCTATTTTATTGCTTTCCTAGCGACTTCAGAATCAATGAACCCGCCTGTTTCTAATTTTACTTTAAAAGAGGTATAGATATTAGGAAAAGAAGATTACAACAGTAATTTCACTCTACCAACCCTCATCTAATAAACTTAATACTCAAAAGGTAGTTTTTAATCTGGGATCCAAGATAAGGGTTAGTAAGGAGACATTCTAAGACTCAAAAGGTAATTAGTGAAATTCACCAAAGGCATTCTCAAAATGGTTGGTGATACATATCTTATCAAATTCTTCATGCAAGGTATTTGGATAGTTCAGTGGAGCACAATAAGTCTATGGAGTTAGGAAGTCAGGGGGAACATTGACCTAGTATTCATATCATATTGATTTAAACAAAAGTGACCAAGATTTGTTACTATTGATACTATCCCACAAAATCCCCCTATTTACATTTATTCATTTTTTCACTACTTCAATAAATTTGTGATAGATATTCATCCTATTCCCAGTGGGTTCGACCCCAATCTTTTTGGCTTATATATTTGACATCAACTATGTTATATTTCTTGGAGGTATAATTTGGGCAACATCAGTTTCTAACTTTGCCAATTACTTGGCAATTGACCTTATCCTAGAGGACGTAACATCTCAATAGCAAAAATGATTTATGTATAAGGTAAGGAAGTTATTTTGGGATGAGCCATAATTATTTTCATTGTGTGCTGATAGTGTGATTCAGTGTTGTATTCCCAAGGTTGAGATGAGGAGTATTTTGGAGGCCTGTCATTCATCTTATGTTAGAGGTCACCATAAGGGTACTCGCACTGCCCAAAAATTCATGCAATTTGGTTACTATAGACCGACTATCTATAAGGATGTATATCACTAAGCTCGGGCCTGTAACCAATGCCAAAGGTAGGCAAATATCTCTTGGAAGCATGAACCCCTTATAATGCCAATCTTTGAGCTTGAGTTATTTGATTTGTGGAGTATTAAATTTGTGGGACCTTTCATGAGTTCATATGGGATGAAGTATATCTTAGTGGCTTTCGGATATGTGTCTAAATAGGTGGAAGCAATTATGCTTCCAAACAATTAAGGTAAGAGTGTCACAATATTTTTGATAAAGAATATTTTCTCTCAATTTGGTATTTAACGAGTTATCATTAGTGATAGTGTGTCCCATTTTTGCAATCGTCTTTTCAAAGAACTGCTTGAGAAATATAGTGTCAAGCATAAGGTGGAATCACCTTATCATTCTCAAAAAAATTGGAAAGTTGAGGTCTACAACTAGGAGATAAAGTCCATCTTAGCAAAGATTGTGAATGCTAATAGGACTGACTAGTCGAGAAAGTTAGACGATGCACATTGGGCCTATTAGAAACCTTATAAAACCCTTATAAGTTCCTCAACTTATCTACTTATGTATTTCAAGGTATGCCACTTGTCAATTAAACTTGAGCATAGTGCACTACAGACATTGAAGAAGTTGAATTTTGAGTGAAGTGTTGATTCACACCTGAGATTGGACAAGATGAATAAGATGGATGAGTTTCACCTCCATGATTATAAGAGTTTGAATTTTATAAGGTGAATATATAATTTTACCATGACAAGATGATTGAGAGAAAGGTATTCCAACCCAGTGATGTGGTCTTATTGCATAATTTGAGACTTCGCTTGTTATAGTATTTCCATATAGTGCGATTGAGTTACAACGCGATGGTGATATCCTATTCAAGGAAAATGGGCACCATGTTAATCATTATATGGTAAACATGGAGGATATAAAAGTGTGAGAGAACAGAGAGCATTGATGAAGTCTGAGTAGTCAAGGGAACTGAGTCATGTCGTGACGTTAATTAGGTGCTTCATGGAAAGCATCCACTTCACTGGGCCCATATAACCTAACCCAAATTATCTCGCTCCTTTAATTAATACCCTAAAGACAATCCACTTAACAAAAGGATGTAAAATCGAAATCAAATTCAAAATCATCCTCTTCCATATCACATTCAAATAACTCTACTTCAAATCAACATCCCTACACGTACTAAAGATTTAGAATTGTGCAAAATCAGTTGTTCTTTCTTCTCCTTAGATTTTTATGTCAAGGTAATGTTTTCGAGGCTTATAATTAAATTTATCAATTGATATTGATAATGGAAACTTGTGATCAAACTTAGAGTAGAATAGAACTTGATTAACTCAAAGAATTGTTGAATTAATTTAAACCCAAAGTTGCAAAATTAAACTGATTTATGTTGCCTTGAAATAAATTGATAAAAATTAAATATACGAATGGAAATAATGTATGATTTAGAATTAAAATATAAATAAATTTTGATAAATTTCAGATTTGGAACTACGAACCCATCCAACGAGTCACGAGTTTCACTAAATAATCATGGGTTGGACTCAAAGGAATTAGAGCTAAAGCCGTAAAGTTCAGAGGCTTTGTCAGATTTCCACTAGGGATAGTCACGACTCGTGACTTGAAACTATGAATCATGGGTTGAGATTTTAGGTTGGTTTCTCGACCATCGATTCCAACCTACAATTGATGAGATCAATCCACGAGTCGTGACCTAGACTTATAGGTTGGAACTGAAATCAAACTTCATTTTACTTTCCTTTTCTTTTTTAATTGTTGTAATTTTATTACTAAAAAGTCTTCATACAAGTACCATGTGCCTAAAAGAAAAACTGATGAAGGGCATACATATTAGATTGAGAGATAAGACTCCCGAGAGTAGTGGATCCATGGAGAAGTACTCCATAGAGAGTGATACTTTGTTTTAGTGCTATACCTAGCACCAAACATAGAGAGATGTAGTAGCTAAGGTTTCCATACAACCAAGTTCTCAACCTGTACCACTACCAAAATTTTAGTTTATCCCCAAGGCCCCACCAACACTTATTATCTGGACTGGACCTAGGAAGAAAGTTCCACAGATATTACTACTATACTGTCTAATCCTTACCCAGACTAAAAAGAGAGAGGATGAGTCTATTTCTAGTGTTGATGAGGAAGATTTATCCATCTACCAGTCCGAGGAGGGGTTGAAGTCTATATTAGGTACAGGAGATACAGAGACAAATGCACTAGAGAGACATTATAGGTTATTAAGGATGCCTATGATTTAGCACTAGTAGCCCAGGGTTATTCATATATATCTACCATAACAGCAGCTCACGCTATTCTGAGGTGGTTTTTATAGGACATGCACAGCATATATGATAGGGATATTGCAATTACTTTTCATGAAAGGACATAGTAAAGTATCTTTGACATTCCCTGCATTGGGTTTTTAGCATTGGTAGTGATTTCAAACCTGAAGGTTGCGTTTGATAGATATAGGCTTTATTGGATAGGTGAGCCTTCATGATCTTACAGTCTCAAGGTGGTATGTGAATTTTATGCATTCTACATTATATTTATTTAATTACTCATACCAATAGGGATGAGAGCTCAAGACCATCTCCCACTGGCTCATATACTAGTTAGGGGTATAAGAGTTGATTTATCTGAGGAGACTATCTATAAATTCCTATTTGGGTTGAAGTTTGCAGGATTGGTTACTATAACTAAGTTTGACTATAGGTAGAGGAAAATGAAGAGTAGAAGGATGGTGAGATAGACTAACTAGAGAGAGTAGAAGAGAAACTTAGAGAGATGGATAACTCAACAAATTGTTGAATGCCCCTTAGTTTGAGAGGAAGGTAGATATAAAGAAGTATTATTTTCATTTCTCAACAAAGTCTAGTCATCTATAGTGAGGTATAGTTTGAGTCTTATATCTGAGAATAATGCGCTCATTTGGGACCTAGCTATATTAGTTGTTAACCTCATTGTTGGTTATGACATAGACTTTTCTAGGTAGGTCTGAGATAAGATTGAAAAGAGGGATTTTTGTGAAATCATAAGTATTTCCTTCCGTAATTGATCTAGAGACTTTATGATATGATGTGAGTACCAACATTACGAAATATTGATCATTGGATAGAGGCTACTCATTTGGATGATATGGGGTTTATTCGTAATGATGCCAACCCAGTTACACAGAAGAAGACACAACTTTTTACCACTTTAGGATCATCCTTATTTGAGGGGACTTTACAGTTAGCTTAATAGGTTGATAGGACGACAATGGGTGGAGATGTTGAGATGGGAAACTAGCGGGTAGAGACATCAGCTACTACGGACATTGATGGGGGCTACAGATACTTAAGCTCTAGCTTCAACTTCAATAGTTCCCCTCACTCATCGATTCTAGATATGATGATAGTTTCACAAGATTTTTACTGCAGTCAGTGGACATACAAAAGGAGTTGGTTGAGCATCAAACATACATTGATGGTCAGTTGGCAAAGTTTTATGGTCAGATTCAACCTTAGTTGCAGACTACTTTGGAGGTATATTGGCACGAATGTAGTCGAGCGTGATTTCCATGATATAGTGGTTTACTAAAGAGATACACAAATGGATCTATAGTTTTGAGATTTGAATGGGAGATCAACTTTGCAATGCTCAAGTGTCTGACTTATTGAGCCTGTATAAAAAGGTAGCCAGATTGAGATAGGAGATGTAGTAACCCTTCAGGTCATTATCTATATTCTTTCTTGTTTTTTCTGATAGAGCTTCTCCATAGCTATCCCAAGTTATTAATGACTTGTAGGGACCGCTAGTTTAATTACCTGACGGTTTATTTGGATTTTAGAACCTCTTTTCTCAATTTGAGGCCTTTATTGATCCTAATTAACCACTAAGAAAAAACTTTAGTGAAATAGCCTCGTATGCAAAATTCGACATCGCTAATAAGCCTAGTACATCGAAAACTATGGGGTTTCAAATATTATTTGATCAAAATAGAACCCGAATACATCCCAAGGCATTGACCGAAGCTCAGAACCAAGTTCTAAGCTTCAGCCATGCATAGCAAGCACCGAGGTTCCGCGATTGTGAGGAATGAGGTGCGATCTCAAGACCGTGACCGCTAAGACATGGGGGCTGTGACCACATCATTAGAGGGCTGGTTGGTCCATATTTAAGTGCTATCTCAAAAGAATTTTGGCCATTTTTTGCCCCCCTCTTAACCTAGAAACCCTAATGGAGTGTTAAGCCTTCTAAGTATGTATTGTGGGTTAAATTGGATCTTAAACAACTTGTGTGATTAATTCGTGCTACAATTTAAGGTAACAATTCCTATAATTTGTTATTGATTTCATAGTTTCTTGACTCAAAACCCCTAACCATTATGGGTCAATTGTAGCCCCAAAATTGAGTGATTGACTAAAATTACTTAAGGGTTTTAACTCCCTAAAGATAGTTAGGCAATGGGTTGGCCTTGGAAACTCCTTTCCAAGGGTGAAACCAAATTGGGGTTTTGGTGTCCATTTGAAACCCATGGCACAATGGTTCTATAATGGGTTTTGTTATTCTTGTTGTAATACTTAGGTTTTATTGTTGATAGCATTGTTTGTGGAAGAGGAAGCTTCACAAAAAAAAAAAGTAAAAGCTCATTTGATCATGAATTTCTTGGGTTAAAGGTAGGTTAGGCTTACCCGTAGACTAAATTAAGCTTGTTTGTAATGTAATTATTGATATCTTGTGAGATTAGGTGGGGAATTTAGAAGATAGTTGATTAAATAGTGAACTTGGGATTTATTGATTGCTTTAGCCTTTTAATTTGTAAGGTATGATATTTGGCCCTTCATTTAGGACCTTGGTTAGCATATTTGTAGTCTCATGAATAGTGTGAGAACGCTATAATTGTCCTAGTAAACATGAATGGCATGTTTATCTATCCTTTGGAGTGTATTGACCTATATAATGCCTAGATAAGAGATGACTTAGTGCTGGGTTAACTTAGGAAGGATTTTTGAAGAGACTTTCCCTATAGACCTAGAAAGGATTGGAAAGCCCTTGTGGTGAGGTATAAATGACTTAGCCTAATTCCAGGTAGAAGCTAGACTTGTGTTAGTAATGCTTTGGATTTCTTGGGGATTTAGATTTCAGACGTTACCCACCTTAAGAACGAACTAAGTAGTTGTTTAGCGACCTAGATATATGGTGATTGTATACATTTTAAATACATAGGAGTTGTGATGGTTGAACTCGATTATCATATTATCTTATGATCAAGATTTGGATAATCTTATTAAGTGATTATAGTGCATATCTTATAAATAATCATGCTCTTGTTTATGCTTATAATTACATGTGAAGCTTATTAGTAAGGTGAAATGGTAAGAGTTAGCCTACATCCCTACTTCTTTATATTGTGAACCTTTGTGTATATTTTTTGTTTTGGCTATGCATATGGATGTATGTTGTTGTATTGGGAGACTTGTGACATTACAATAATGCCCGATGAATCCAGAGGAATATTTGATAATATGATGATGCTCGATGAATTTGGAGGAATATAATGCCTAATGAATTTGGTGGAATATGTTATATTATGATGATGCACAGTGAATCTGGAGGAATATATGATATTATAATGATGCCTGATGAATCTGGAGGAGGTATGAACGTTATGATGCCGTGTGAGAAAATTTATTTATATGCATTGATATTTGTAAGGTTAGGTTGTGTAGTTCCAAACACCTATGTACTTGAAATATGAGGTCTCTCTTGGTAAATTGTTATTCATTTCTTGTTCCAAATCACTAAATGAAAGGCATGACCCTTGTTGATGCTAAATTAGTAACTAGAGGAAACCTATGCCTAATATTGAGTTAACATTTAGTTGTGTGAATAATCTTGTGTAGAATCAAGTGCTAACCTAATATATGTCTTTGACTTGAATAAGAGGTTGTATTATAAAATCTTGACTAGTAATGTGGCTTATCTAATTACTAGTTACTTCTAAAATATATGATTTCTATTTGGAGGCAAGAAACCTAGTAAACTAGTTGGTGGACTTTACTTGATTAAAATATGGAAATTTGTCCTTAAGGTTGTGACACGCACAGTGATGAGGGACCTAGTATTACATGATGGTTCGTTAAATTATCTTCTAATATGTGAGGTTGAGATGGCTTAATTGGTAACTCATGCCACGAAGATTCTAGCTAATGAATGGCTTTATGATTGAAGAATAATCTATAATATAGGTGACTCATAGTTTTATCCAAATTGATGGCTAGTAATGATAAGACTTTTAATTTATTGATTCATGGAAGGATTAGGATAACTAATATCAACTTCATGTGGTGTTATCAATGAATTATAGAATTAATGACTACATGTCTATGCTATGACAATGTTTCTTTCTTTATGTTAAATTACGGTATGGGTATTTAGAAGTGGATTTCTGTAATGAGCTTCGACGAGATTGAGATACCCGTGGTTTCAGTCAATTAATGGAATAGTTGTGCTTTATTGTATTATTGATTGTATTCTATTGGTGTACTCTCCAGTGGGACAAAATGCTGTGATGAGTTCTTTTTTGATATTCTCTTGTGTACTCTATTGTGGTATGGGATGTCGTGAGGAGTTCTTTGTTGTGCTCTTTTTTGTGTACTTCTCGGCAGCATGGGACATCATGGTAATTTCTTGTGCTTATTATTCTAAAGATTGATGATGATTATGGCAAGTAGATGCTTTGTTATTGTGTATATGGCAAGTAGATGCTTTGTTATTGTGTATATGGCTTTAAGCTTTTGAAATGATATTCGATTGTTATGACGATTATGGAGTAGATTGAGATAGTATGTTATGTTATTCCTTTAATAGTATAGATATTGTTATAGTGGTATCAGAGAAGATTCAGGTTCGATCCTATCCCTTGACTTTAAGATTATTGTCTTACTTTATATCGTCTTTAGATGATATTTAAGCTAAGTTGGCTGGTGATGCCTACAGAGTACCCATGGTTTGGTACTCATACTACACTTTTGTTCCAGTTTGGTGTATACCCAGGTTCAAGTTGCCGCTATTGAGCTAGTTCATGCAAGTTAACTCTTTGGAGATAGGGTGAGCTCTTGGATATAAAGTTTACCTCTTCCCCCTCTATTCTTATTTGTCTTTTGCTTTTGAGACAAATGTATTAGATTATTTAAGGCATTTTAGAATATGAGATTGTAAATTTCTCTGGTCAAGTTTAGAAGCTCTTGTATTAATACAATCAGGTCATATGATTTGTGTTTGAATATCGGTTGTCCTTGTCCTCAGTTGCAAAATGTTACTGTCATATATTATGTTCACACATAGGGTCCATGTTAGACATTCTTACCAAGGTAACCCATTGTAATAGATCTGGGTTACAGTATCAGCTTACCTATCGGTGTTATGTGGTAGGTGCCATCATGACTCCAAATGAGGTCATGAGAAATTGGTATTATAGCCTAGGTTCCACTGATATTATAGATACTAGAGCAAATGTCTAAAAAAGTATTGCAGATCAGAATGTTGACTCCAATTCCTATCTTTGGGAGGCTATAAGACATTCTTAGTAGTCCTTTACTTGTTTCATTCGTATCTTGCTAAGATTCTAAGTTGGTTTGTAGGACATTCTGTTGACTATACTCTTTTGAAGATGTCCAGGACTCGTGCTTCGATGATACATGAGGTAGGTCCTAAGATTCAGACTCATGAGTTGTCCATAGTTAGGGACCATGGTGTACCTCCCCTAGACCCTATTCCTGTACCTGGGCCAAAGACTTCACCACCTCTGCCAACGGTGGGCCAAGGACCAGTCCAGGTTTTACTAGGATTCATTCCCTTTTCTTTGCTTAGAGATGTTTTGGTTAAGTTGTTAAGTTTTATTGATGGTTCATCGACTAGTTGAGCAAGAGTGAAGCATGCAGCTACAGTTCGTAGAGTTGAGATTCCTCGTATTTCAGGAGTTGTTCAGCCAATAGTTGTTTAGCTAGTTCGGGCCCATCCTATTATGTCTGCTGAGGAGCAGAAGACGTTGGGTAGAATATTCAGGTTGGCTCTACCTAGATTTATTAGTTCTCCAAGAGATGATGCATTTGAGTTCTTGGATACTTGTGAGGATAGGATTCATGGATTAGGCCTTGTGGAGACTTGTGGTGTGGACTACACCATATTTCAGTTAGACTTGTCTGCTAGACACTAGTAGAAGGGTCTTATGAGTTCTAGACCAGTGGGATCTTCACCTCTCTCTTAGGATCAGTTCTCTGAGATGTTCTTAGAGAAGTTCATACTACATAGCCTTAGAGATTATTTAAGTGAACAGTTCTCTAGGTTGGAGCAGGGTTCTATGTCGATCGCTGAGTGTGAGGCTCTTTTCCATGAGTTGGCTAGACATGTGACTTCTATCTTGGATACAAAGTATGGAAGGGTTTGCTGCTTCGTGAGAGAATTAAGGCTTCTTATTAGGATGGCTACTCCGAGTTTGGTTTCTGTAGGTAGGACCTTTGCTGAGGTTACTGATCATGCCAGAGTGATGGAAGACATACAATGTGAGGGCCGTGATAAGAGTCCTAAGTATCAAGGAAGATTTTGATGGAGCAGTAGTAGTTCCCAGTTCATAAGTGGTATTTCTTATGTTGGACATCCTCCGTGTCTACCTTTTTAGCCTCAAAGTCAACCAGTGCAGGTAGCTCTTCAGATAGCTAATGGGGATCAGTTAATTTCAAGTAGGTGCCCCAGTAAGGGCGGTGATCAGTCTATGAAAGGTTCATCTATGGGACATGCTATGCATGAAACTGATGATAGATCAACCATTCATATTATTATGGTTCTTCTCATGAGTTGTGTTTTGCTTGTGGACTTCCTGGTCATTTATATAGAGAGTTCCCTAGTCGTGGGGTGATGGTTGTTTAATCCTAAGGTACTACTCCTATACTGGCAGTTCTCCCTTCAGGTAGGGATGGTACACGAAGTCATAGAGGTGGTTACCAGGGCGCTCAAGGTGGTACTTAGGAAGGGCAGGGCAAGTGGTCATTCTTGTGCCCAACCAAGTAGCAATTGTATGCAGTAACTGCTAGGCCCGAGGCTGAGACTTCGAATGCTGCAGTTACAAGTGCGATTATGATTTTCCGCAAGTCATCTCTTGCTTTATTTGATCCTGGATCCACTTATTCTCTTACATCTGCTTATTATGCACCACAGTTGGAGTTGACTAGTTATTCATAATCTATCCCATTGCATGTATCTACTCCCATAGGGGATTTTTTAGTAGTGGATTAGGTATCAGATCATATGTCATGACAATTAGTAGTGTTGATACTTATGTTGATCTTATTATTCAAGATATGATAAATTTTGATGTGATTCTGGGCATGGACAGGTTATCCCGCTATCATGCGGTCATGAATTATTTTTCCAAGACCATTACCTTAGCCATGCCCATCATACCCCCAGTCGTATAGCAGGGAGTGATTAGTTGTGAGCCAACGGGGATTATTTCTTATGTTTATGCTAGATGGCTTATGTTGAGAGGCTGCGAGTCTTATCTTTATTATTTTTATGATACCCGTGTAGAGGGTTTGTCACTTAACTTTGTTCCTATTGTGTCTGAGTTTCTTGAAGATCTATCTGGTATTCCCCCTGACTGTGAGATTATATTTTTGATTGACCTTAAGCCTGGTACTTGACCTATTTCTATGGCACCTTATCTTTTGGCTCCCAAAAATCTTAAGAAGCTGAGCTCTCAGCTTCAGGATCTTCTTGGCAAGGGGTTTATTAGACTAAGCGTGTCCCTATGAGGATCCCTTGCTTTGTTTGTAAAGAAGAAATATAGGTCCATGCGGATGTATATTAATTATAGGTATCTGAATAAGGTAACGGCGAAGAACCATTATCTTATGTCACGCATTAATGATTTGTTTGACCAGCTTTAGGGTGCAATCATATTTTCTAAGATAGATTTGAGGTCCATTTATCCATTTATCATCAGTTGAGGATTTAGGCTGAGGATATCCTGAAAATAGTATTCAGGACCTGTTATGGTCACCACGAGTTTTGAATAATGTCTTTTGGGTTGACTAATGCTCCATCTGTGCTTATGGACTTGATGAACTGTGTGTTCAAACCTTATCTAGACTCCTTTGTCATAGTGTTCATTGATGATATCCTTGTGTATTCGAGGAGTAGTGAGAAGCATACACAATATTTGAGGGTTGTGCTCTTGCTTTTGAGAGAGCATGTGCTATTCTCCAAGTTCTCTAAGTGTGAGTTTTGGCTTGAGTCAGTATCTTTTTTTGAACATGTGGTTTCCAAGATAGGTATTATGGTTGACCCGACTAAGATTTTAGTGATTTGTGATTGGGCTAGGCCTAAGTCTTTGATCGAGGTTTGCATTTTTATTGGTTTGGCTGGTTATTATAGGCATTTTGTTTAGAGCATTGCCACTTTATCAGCCCCTATTACTAAGTTGACTCGGAAAGAAGTTTCTTTCTGATGGTTCAAAGAGTGAGTCAAGCTTTAGAAAGCTCAAAAATTGTCTTACCTCAGAACCGATGTTAGCTCTTTATGATGAGGGTGAGGGATTCACAGTGTTTTCTGATTCTTCTGGTGTTGGGCTTGGTTCTTATTTGATGCAGCAGGGTTATGTTATTGCTTATGCTTCTAGATAGCTTAAGGTGCATGAGCGTAACTACCTCACTCATGATTTAGAGTTGGTAGCGGTTGTTTTATGCTCAAGATTTGAAGGCATTATTTATGTGGCATGCGTTATGAGATTTTGACCGATCATCGTAGTCTTTAGCATCTTATGATACAACAAGAACTTAATGCTCGCAAGTATAGATGGATAGAGTTGCTAAAGGACTGTGATATTTCTATCTTATACTAGCCAGGTAAGGCTAATATGGTGGCAGATGCTAATATGGTGGCAGATACCTTACGTTGCAAGGCAGTAAGTAAGGGTAGTTTGTCTTATATTTCAGTTTCTCAGAGGCTAATAGCATGTGACATCAGTCCTTAGCTAATTTGATGGTTTACCTCAATATCTCGATTCCAGCGAGAGTTTTGGCTTGTGTAGAGGAGAGGTTCTCCTTGTTTGAGCAGATTTGTGATCATCAATTTTAGGATGATAAGTTCTGCCTTCTCTGTGATTGAGTAGTAAGCGATGAGTCTAGGAGACACATAATGGATTTGAGGGTATCTTAAGGTTTCAGGGTTGTATTTGTGTTCCCCGACTTGATGATTATATTTAGTCAATTCTGCATGAGGCTCACAGTTTTAGATATTCTACTCATCCCGGTACGTCCAAGATGTATAGATATTTGCGGCAGTTGTATTGGTGGGATGGTATGAAAAGAGATGTAGCAAATGTCATAGCTTGTTGCTTATGTTGTCAGTAGGTTAAGGTCGAGCATCAGTGTCCCGATGGATTGAATCAGAGATTGACCATTCCAGAGTGGAAATGGGAAAGGATCACCATGGACTTCATTAGTGATTTGCTTTGTACTTATTATGGTCATGATAGTATCTGGGTTTTTATGGATCATTTGACCAAGTTGGCACATTTCAATCCTATTAAGATGACCTTTAATGCCGAGAGATTAGCCTAGATTTTTGTTTGGGAGATAGTTTCTTTGCATGGGGTTCCTATGTCTATTATATCAGATCATGGTTTTGTGATTACTTTGAGGTTTTGGAGAGCATTTCAGGAGGAGTTGGGGTACTCAAGTAGATTTAAGTATAGCCTTTCATCGATAGATGGATGGTTAGTCTGAGCGGACTATTCAGGTTCTTAAAGCTATGCTCTGAGCTTGTATTATAGACTTTAGAGATCTATGGGATCAACGCTTAGCGTGGATAGAGTTTGCCTACAACAAGAATTATTATTCGAGTTTTGAGATGGCCCCTTATGCGGCATTGTATGGTAGGAGGTGTCCTATAGGATTGTTTGAGACATCTGAGGTTAGACCCTCTGGTATAGATTTTCTTCAAGACTCATTAGACAGAGTCAGGGTAATTCAGGATAGGCTGAGAGCAGCCTAGAGTAGAAAGAAGGTCTATGCTGATCGTAGACTCCGTTCCTTGAGATTTGGAGTTGGTGATCGTATGTTCCTTTGAGTTTCACCTATGAGAGGTGTGATTAGGTTTAGAAGGATGGGTAAGATTAGCCCTCGCTGTATTGGTCCTTTTAAGATTCTATATGTAGTTGGAGAGGTAGCCTATGAGTTGACTCAAACTTCATACTTTGCCGATGTCCATCTAGTTTTCCATGTTTGTATATTGCGGAAGTATATTTTGGATCCTTCTCATGTGCTTAGATGGGACTCGATCCAGTTGGACGATCAATTGACCTTTGTGGAGGAGCCCATGCTTGTTTTGGCAGTGATATGAGGTGACTGCGTACTAGGGAGATTTTGGTAGTCAAGGTTCAATAGAGGCATCGCCCAATAGAGAGTGATACTTGGGAGATCCATAGTTAGATGCGAGCCTATTATCCTCACTTGTTTGAGACTTCAAGTAATTTCTTATCTTTAACTTTCGGGGACGAAAGTTCCTTAGTAGTAGATGTTGTAATGACCCTTCAGGTCATTATCCATATTCTTGCTTGCCTCCTCTGATGAAGCTTCTCCATAATCATCCCAAGTCATTAATGACTTGCGGGGACTGATAGTTTGGTTACATGATGGTTTGTTTGGATTTTAGAACCCTTTTTTGCAATTTGAAGCCTTCGTTGGTCCTAATTGATCCCCAAGCAAAAACTTTAGTAAAACATCCTCGTATATAAAATCCGACTTCGCCAATGCATTTGGAACATCAAAAACTATGGGGTTTCATATATTATTTATTCAAAACGAATCCCGAATGCATCCTGAGGCATTAGCCAAAGCTCTGAACCAAGTTCCAAGATTCAGCCATGCATATCATGCATCAAGATGCCACGATCTCGGTGAATGAGGTGCGACTGTAAGAATGCAACTGTGATCGCGGTGACACGGGGGCCACAACCACGCCATAAGATGGATATTTGGGTCATATTTTAGTGCTATCTTGCATGAATTTTGGCCATTTTATGCCTCCCTCTTAATCTAGAAACCCTAATAGAGTGTAAGACTTCCTAGGTTTGTGTTGTGGGTTGAATTGGAGCTTAAACAACTTGTGTGATTGATTTGTGCTATAATCTAAGGTAAGAATTCCTCTAATTTGGTATTGATTTCATAGTTTCTTGACTCAAAACCCCTAAATCATTATGGATCACTTATAGCCCAAAAATTGAGTGATTGACTCAAATTACTTGAGGGTTTTAGTTCTTTAAAGATAGTTAGGCTATGGGTTAGTCTTGAAAACTCCTTTCCAAGGGTGAAACCCGATTGAAGTTTTGGTGTCCATTTGAAACGCATGGTACAATGGTGCTATAATGGGTATTGTTATTTTTGTTGTATTACTTAGATTGTATTATTGATAGCATTGCTTGTGGAAGAGGAACCTTCACAAGAAAGAAAGAAAAAGCTCGTTTAATCATGAGTTGGTTGGATTCAAGGTAGGTTAGTCTTACCCGTAGACTAGATTGAGCTTGTTTGTAGCGTAATTATTGATATCTTTTGAGATTGGGTGGGGAATTTAGATTATAGTCAGCTAAATTGTTAACTTGGGATTTATTGATTGCTTTAGACTATCAATTTGTAAGGCATGATATTTGAACCTTAGTCTAGGACTTGGTTAGCTTATTTGTGGTCTCATGACTAGTGTGAGAACACTATAGTTGTTCTAAGAAGACATGAATGGTATGCTTCTCTATCCTTAGGAATGTATTGACCTATATAATGCCTAGATAGGAGATGACCTCGATGTTGGGTTGACTTACGAAGGATTTTTGAAGAGACTTTCCCTATGGACCTAGAAAGGATTGGTAAGCCCTTGTGGTGAGGTATGAATGACTTAGACTAATTCCTGGTAGAAGCTAGACTAATGTTTGTAAAGCTTTACCTTTCTTGAGGATTTATATATGGGACTTGACCCACGTTAAGCTTAAACTAAGTAAATTCTTAGCGACCTAGATACGTGGTGATTTTCTAAATTATATATGCATAGGAGTTCTATTGGCTGAACTCGATTATCAGATTTTCTTATGATCATGATTTGAATAATCTTGGTAAGTGAGTATTGTACATGTTTAGTAAATACTCATGCACTTGTTTATGCTCATATTACGTGTGAAACTTGTTAGGATAGTGAAATGCCAAGTGTTATCCTACATCCCTACTTCCTTATACTGTGAACCTTTGTGTATGTTTATTGTTTTGGCTATGCATATGGATGTATGTTGTTGTATTAGGAGACTTGTGACATTATAATGATGCTCGGTGAATTCAAAGGATATATGTTATATTATAATGATCCTCAGTGAATTCAGAGGAATGTATGATATTATGATGATGCCCGGTGAACCCGGAAGAATATGTGATATTATGATGTTGTCCGGTGAATCCAAAGGAATATGTGATATTATGATGATCCCCGGTGAATCTAGAAAAGTTAAGAATGTTACGATACCGTGTGGGGCAAATTTACTTATATGTATTGATATTTGTAAGGTTAGGCCGTGTGGGGCCAATCACCTATGTTATTGAAATATGAGGTTGCTCTTGGTAAATTGTTATTCATTTCTTTTTCCAAATCACTAAATGAGAGGTGTGACCCTTGTTGATGCTAAATTAGTAACTAGAGGAAACCTATGCCTAATATTGAGTTAAGACTTAGTGGTGTGAATAATATTGCATAGAATCAAGGGCTAACCTAATATATATCCTTGACTTGAATAAGAGGTTGTATTATGAAATCTTTCCTAGTAAAGTGGATTGTGTGATAACTAGTTACTTCTAAAATATTTGATTTCTATTTGAAGGCTAGAAACCTAGTAAACTAGTTGGTGGACTTTACTTGATTAAAATATGGAAATTAGTCCTTAAGGTTGTGACATTCTTAGTGATGCAAGACCTAGTATTGCATGATGGTTAGTTAAATTATCTTCAAATATGTGAGGTTGAGATGGCTTAATTGATAACTCATGTCACGAAGATTCTAGCTAAAGAATGTCTTTATATTGATGAATAACCTATAATATGGGTGGTTCATAGTTTTATCAAAATTGATGGCTAGTAATGGTAAGAATTGTAATTTATTAATTCATGAAAGGATAAGGATAACTAGTATTGACTTCACGCGGTGTTATCCACGAATTAAAGAATTAATGACAACATGTCTATGCTATGACATGGTAGCTTTCTTAATGTTAAATTACGGTATGGGTATATGGAAGTAGATTTTGGTAATAAGCTATGGCGGGATTGAGCTACCCGTGATTTTGGTAAATTGATGGAATAGTTGTACTTTATTGTATTATTGGTTGTATTATTTTGGTGTATTATCCAATGGTATGGGACGCCGTGATGAGTTCTTGTTTGATATTTTTTGTGTGCTCTCCGGTGGTATGAGATGTTTTGACGAGTTTTTTGTTGTGCTCGCTTTTGTGTGCTTTCAGACAGTATGAGACATCATGGTAAGTTCTTGTGCTTATCATTCTAAAGATGGTTGATGATTATTATGGCAAGTATATGGTTTTCTATTGTGTATATGGGTTTACGCTTTTGAAATAATATTCAGTTGTTATGGAGATTATGGAGTATATTGAGAGAGTATGTCATGTTATTTCTTTAGTACTATTGATGTTGTTATAGTGGTATCAAAGCAGATTAAGGTTCGATCCTATCCCCTGACTTTAAGATTATTGTCTTACTTTATATCATCTTTACATTATATTTGATTTTAGAAGGCCGATGTTGCCTACTGAGTACCCGTGTTTTGGTACTCATGCTACACTTCTGTACCTTTTTGGTACAAACCCAGGTTCTAGTTGCCGCCGTTGAGCTAGTTCGTGTGAGTTGACTATTCAAAGATAAGGGGAGCTCTTGAAAATCTAGTTTCCCTATTTCCCCTCTATCCTTATTTGTATTTTGCTTTTGAGACAAATGTATAAGATTATATAGGATATTTTAGAATATGAGATTGAAAATTCCCTTTGTCAAGTTTAGAAGCTCTTGTATTAATACTATCAGGTCGTGGGATTTGTGTTTGAATATTGGTTGTCCTTAGTTGTGAAATGTTATTGTTATATATTGTGTTCGCACATAGGGTCCATGTTGGACATTATTATAAGGTAACCTATTGCAATAGCTTCGAGGTACAGTATTGGCTTACCTACCGGTGGGATATGTTAACTGCCATCATGACTCCAAATGGGGTCGTGGCAAGAGATTAGCCCTTTAGCTGAGAGCTACATTTTATTCATCCCTCCAATTATACCTTCCAATATGAAACCGTTGCCCATACCACCACCATTAAAATTAGATTTTCTTGTCGAGGAGTATGAGGCCAAGTCTATTAGGGCCAAAAAAGGATGAGAGCAAGCAGAGAAGAGTGATAGATCAAATAATTTTGAGTGGGACTTGTAGAAGGTAGCCACATAGTCTATTATCGAGTGGCAGATTGATATAAGTGAGAGTGCCCGATGTGAGTTAGGTGCCTCCTCTAGTTGTGCGAAATCACCATCTTCTGGCACTCTATTTGATGCCCCTGTTGGGGGAAAGTCCTCATCTGATGCCTAGAGAGTCTTAAGTATTTCCCTACACCCATATGTTTTTTATCTTATTAGTATGCACTGGGGACAATACATCAAATTTTGTTCGGGGTAGGGGTGTATCAACCATCTTTGGTTTTTGTTGTCGTATCTCTTTTTCCTGGGGTATGCTATCATAGTAGAGCCAATATATTTAGGATTTTGTATTGTATTCATGATATGTGATGTGTTATGTTTCATTTTGTTTGACTAGGAGAAAAATAAAGAACCTTAGTGCAGTCTAATTTCTGTGGTTTTGATAAATGATAACTCTTTTAAAGTTGGTGTGAATTGTGTCGTTTGTGAATATATGCTATTGTGAACATTGTTGAATCTTGTTATGATATTGGTAGTAGGGATAAAATAATCATAACTTAGCATATCATGAACCGAATAGTTAGTAAATGATAATATGACCATGTACCTTGTGTGTAGAAGGTGTTTATTTAGTTAAGTTTGTGCGTTTAATCCAGAACTTTCTTGGTTAGTCTTGTCCTAAGGTGTAGGATAGTTGGTTTAGGCATGACCGTAGAAAGGTGTGTATTTAGTTCAGTTTGTGTGTTTAATCAAGAAATTTCTCGGTTAGTCTTGCCTTTGGTATAGGATAGTTGGTTTGGGCATGATCATAGGTTGTGTTTAAATAAGTCCACTCTTAGCCTAAATGACCAACCAAATGATAATAAGTATCCCTTGATCCCAACTTTGAGCCTAAAAGTCACCTATTCTCTTGTTTAACCTTTTAACCTTACAATTTAAATTGCAATGAACCTTTTTTAGCCCTAGTCCCTCCTAGACATTATGTACCTCAACATAGGCAAATTATCTATGTTGAGGGCGGCTATCATAGGGGTTTGAAGTTGAAGATGGAAAAGAAGAAGATGTTGAATAAAAGAAAAAAAGTAGGGTTGAGTGTGGTAGGAAAGTGTCTAGAAAAAGAACAAAAGAAATTAAAAGAAGAAGAACAATAAAAAGAAGTAATAAATGAAATGACTGAAGAAAATCGCACCTAGACTAAAAAATAAATAAAGGAGAAAAAAAGAGAATAAAAGACTGGTTAAGTACTGGAGCCAAAAATGTAAGTGTAGTGTCAAGAAGGGTGAGTCACTATTTCCAATATGTACCATACCTTTCCGTAAGCTTACATTACAAGCTATGAATAGTCCTATAGCGATCTCAGTCCAACTGTCCAAAAAACTAAGGTATAGAAAATAAAGGCAGGCCTGTGGTATTTTATGCACATTGCTTGAACTTTTTTATAAGCATAAGTGTTTAGATGTAGTCCCTGCATTGATATGCATTATGATACTGTTAGAGTTGGGACTTCTTAGTTGCAAGGGTATATGGGTTCTATTTTTAACTAATTATTTATTCGGGTAGTGACAGTTACATACATGTGTGGTTGTTTATTATTATCTACTTGTTTGTTCAGGTAGTGTCAGTTGTGTACATGTATGGTCTTTTGCTAATTTTATGCCATTACTTGATTTCTTTTGTGTCATGCTATTGTGCTACATGGATACTCACAGTGGTTTTGAAAGTTGTGAATATGAGAGGATAGAAAATTTAAGATAAAATGAGTTAACTGCCATAGGTGCCTAAGGTTTCTTTTAGTTAAGCATCGTGCTTATTTGTTATACGTTAGTTACCTGAGAACATGAAAGCGTTCTAAGTTGAGGGTATTAATGTCCATGGTTTCATGTCTCTGATGATTAAAACAAATAAATTGTGCACGAACTTAGTTATTCTTGTTTGATATGATGTCCATTTGTGTTGATTTTGTAGGAGAACAGGTTTTTGAGCAAAGATTGTGAAAAAAATAAGTACGAGTTGCTGAAAGATCTACCTACGAGTCAACCTTTTACTCATGGGTAGTACCTACAATTCATGAGTGGATTTCATGTGTTGAAGTTCTAAAAATGGATAATGTATCTAATTCCTATGAGTTAACCTACAATTCGTAGGTGCAGCCCACTAATTATGGGTGGCAATCATTAGTTGAGATTCTGAAAAAGTGTAAGTTGCTCTAATTTCCACGATTACAACGCATGATTCATGGGTTGTACCCATGACTCTACCTATGAATCATGAGTTGATGCCGACCCTGATTTACTACACTATTTAGGATAGGTTTTATTATTTATCGATAAATACCGCTTGGATATTTTATTATCAGTTTACACATTCTACATACTTTTGATATTTTTTTAATCACTTTACACATTCAACATACTTTTGACAGTATTTTGAGTTCTGAGATACATTATTGATCTTGGAATTGTTGTTTTAGGATTTTAGGGTTTCTAATTGAATTGATATTTTGGGTTTTTCATCTTATTCATTGTTAGTCCAACATTATGCTTTCTTCTATGGAGACTTTGTTTGATATTACAACTATGAGTATCTAAACTCCATAACTAGGGTAATAGGAACTCTTACGAATTAACAAAGCAGGTTAAGTGCAAAGTCGTTCTAGATGGTGTTCTTATATTATTAGGATTTCAATCATTTTAATTTCTTTCTTAATGGTTGAAAATGTTAGGAACTCGCCCATATTCAATATTTGCTCTAGAGAGATATATATTAGGAAAAGGAGACCGTAATAGTAATTTGAAGCTACTAACCTTTATCTTATTAACATAATACTGAAAGGAGATAGTTAATCTAATATCATAAAACAAAGGTTAGTAACGTGATGCTCTGGCATAGCGAGGAGACGAGTGAAAATCACCCAAAATAAGGAAGATAGATGATTATGTGATACATAACTTGTTATATCTTGCATGCAAAGTACCAAAATAGTTTGACCAGTAAGAATAGGCTATGGTGTTATAAAGTTGGGAAGAATACAAGCCTAGTTCTCATCTAATATTGATAACAACCTTAATTTCCCAACATCATTATTGTTACTCTTACTATTACAAAAAACTTTTTTTTACTTTATGCAATTTCTAATTACATCAACAAACTCTTGATAGATTTTCAGCGTATTCTTCGTGGGTTCGACCAACCTGGTTGGGTTCTATATTTGACTAACAACCGCTTTATACTATCTTGGATGTGTAATTTGGGTTATGTCAGGCATAAGTACCAAAAAACTGATATACCAAGTCAAACCAAATTAATTCAGTTTTTTAGTTTTAGTTTTTTTGGTATTTCGACTTGACTTTGGTTTATTTTATTATAATTTGGTATTTCATTTTGGTTTTTGGTTGTTGGGTTTTCATAATTCATTGTTTTGGTTTAAACTGAAATTAATAATATACTTCTAACTTTTTGAAATTATTATACTTTTATATATATATATATATGTGTGTGTGTATATATATATACACAACAACATACAAACCACTTAATCTAAAGCCCAATTACAATACACAACAACCCAAAGCGCATTAAAGTAAACCCATCACAACAACCTAATACCTTTAGCTTCTTAACCCTTAACTCTTTTGTAACCGCAGCAAACCAACGGTGAACCAACGACGAACTGAAAGCAAATGGTAATGATGGACGACGAACAATCGAACACTGAACCAGGTACTATTTTCTTATTATTTTTCTTCTTCTTCCCTTTTCTTCTTTTTAGTTTAATTTGTGATTCTGTGAAGATTTTTCTTATTGTTTGATTCTGTGAAGATTTAATTGGTTAGTCTGAATTTTGTGGTGATTTTTCTGATTGTTTGAAATGATTTTTCTAATTTTGTGAAATGGATTCACTTCACAAAAGGTAATCACTGGTACTTTTGTTTTATCTTTCAAATTTTACATAGATGATTCATGAAACTCGAGTTAGTGCAACTGGTTCAACTTATAGTGTACCTGATAATAGAAATGACAACTTAATTGACACTACTCACAAACAAAAAGAAAGACCTATAAAGTAGATATACTACTTGGGAACATTTTGAAAAAATGTTAGAAAATGGCAAACTACTTAAAGCGAAGTGCATGCATTGTCATCAAAATTATGTTGCTAATTCAACTAGAAATGGAACAAGTACCCTGCCTAATGCTCAAACATTTTTAAACTTTAAAATAAAGGATTCATTGAGAGTATGTTAGAAATTCGAGCACAAAGTAGTTAGGAGAGATTTAGTCGAGTTGATAATTATCGATGAAGTACCATTTAGCTTTGTAGAAAGGAAAGGCTTTAATAACCTTATGAGTAAAGCCCAACCTTTTTTTTGGATTCCTTCTCGTAGAACAATAACAATGGACTATTATGATGTTTATGGTGAATTGTGAATAATCTTGAAGAGGTCTTTTAGATAAATATGATGTTGCCCAAATTACACCTCCTAAAAAGTATAACATGGTCGGTGCTCAAATATAGAACCCAACAAAGGTTAGGATTGAACCTACAGGGAATAAGATGGAAATCCAAGAACTTAGATATAGCTAGGATATACAGAAAGAAAATTAGGGGTTTTGTAAATCATAGTAGTAGTAATAATGCTTAGACAATTTAGGTTGTTATTAATATGAGATGATCACTAAGATTGTGTTTCCCCTGACTTCTTAACTGTGTAGACTTATTGTACTCGTCAAACTATCTCGATGCCTTGCATGCACAATATAAGAAGTTATGTATCACCTAACTATCTCTCGACCTTGGTTTTTATGATTTTCACTCATCTCCTCTCAGTCTTAAAATGTCCCATTACTAACCCTAATTCTAGATCTGGGATTAACTAACTCCTCTCGATCTCAAGTTAATTAGATGAAGATTGCTTTAAATTTACTGTTGTGACCTTATTTTCCTAATCTCAACCTCTTTCTCAAGTTTGCATTGAATACAGGCAGGTTCCTAATGTTTACAACCATTAAGAAAGCAATTAATCCAAAGAAAACCACAATACATACAAGAACACCAATCAAGAAAGACTTTACACTTCCTCTACTTAGTTAATCCATCAAGGTTTCCCCAACCCTAGTTATGGAGTTTAGTTATAAGAACACACATATAATTCATATTTTAAAGCATATAAATTATCTCATTAAAAATTAAAAATGTCAAACCCTAAAAGTCAAGAACAAGAATTCCAAGAGCAAAAATTGTGTCTCATAACTCAAATGTATTAAGGGTAAAAAATGCATAAAATAATAATAAAACATCAAAGGGTTGTAAATAGTTATATCATAGTTCTCTAAAACAAAAGAGGCTAACAAAGGTCGACAGTGGCAATGCCTCAAATAATGAGTCATCTGGACTGATGATGTGTAACGGCCCAAATCTGGTACCCAAAATGCTACATGGTGCTCATGACCCCAAAGGACCATAAGCTAACCCATGACTGATATTTGTACTTGAATACTGTATAATATACTAAATAAATATAGAAATAAAGGTTGTAAGACCGTAAGGTTCAAAACTGTAACATAACAGATAAAACATAACATTAGGAGGGGGTATGAAATACCCAAAACAACTGAAATAAATATATAAACATGCTAGTCTGAAAGCCTCTAAACTGTCTGAATAAGGAGTTGATGGGATATGTCCCCAACTAGCTCCAGCTGCTAAAATTAATAAATTAATGAGATAATAAAGTAATAGTCATATCCTCGAAGGATGAGGACTTACTGCTAACTCTGACTGTTGAGACTGAAATGCTACTGATGCTCTGGAGCTTGTACTTCTTAACCTATGGTATAAAACACCATAGCGCAAATGCATCAGTATGTTTAAATGTACTGGTCTGCATGTGAGGTAGGCTTAATGCAAAGGGTTCACATGCATGAACTATACTAACTGACTGGATAACATGAACGTGGGAATATATACATTAATATATAATGACCATAACTAAGTTTGTGATAATACGAGATACTCATAATTGTATAACTAAAATGACTACTACAGAACAACTGTATCTGACAGTCTAATTTCTGATGAAACTAGTTGAGTTTTGTTCTGTTCTGAGTTGACTGTATCTGAGAGTCCTTAATTTTGTAGAACTATTTGAGTTCTATTACTGAGACTAAATGAATGTATCTGACATTCCTGATTCTCTATTGAAATTATGGGAAGTAGTCATCTAATCAACATGCCCCAAATAACGCAATATAGCTGAGTTGGGGTCCAATCTGTAACCCCAATTAGAAGGGTGTCAATACCGCGCCACTAGCAAGGACAATCTATGAGTAACCCTCATATAACAGGTGACTTTAGTGAGAACGGTGGGAACCATCATTTAAAAGGTTAAGACACCTCATCTACTCTCATATAACAGGCTATGATTTCTCAACCTACACTGGGTTCGTAGTTCTGGAACACAAGGATTGCTTCTATGACTCACACCCTCATATAACAGGTGGGTTCTCTTCCTTAGGTTCGCTTGGTGCTAATTTCAACTCCCATCTGAATAGACACTGAACATGATTAACTAAACTGACTGGACTGAGTTAACTGAGTTCTGTTGACTGATAGAATACTACTAAGATTACTAAATTTTTGAGGTTTCTAAGATTACTTTGCTGAGTTTTCCAAAGTCACACTATTGATTGAATTTCTATGAATATAGCTTGACTTAGAGTATCTTGATAACATGACACTGATTTTAGGCACAAAACTAAATTTTCGGGTACAAGTACCCCCAGGACTCGATAGCATGAAACTGACAAAGCATGACTTTCTTGAATACATGACCAACATCACAATCCATAATACAATAAGTTGGAGAATTCATGAAGTAAAATTTCTAAAGCACCACAATGGCCGCATATATATATCATAACTCATTGACTAAGACATTTCATCAAACACTTGATGTGCATAAACTTGTACATAAATGGGGATTTTATATTATCATACTAGTATGACACTTCTCCTTGGCATAAGCATTTAATAAAAAACATGGGGAGTATGATTTTGTTATACAATTATCAACACATCTAATAATCATGAATACATCAATCAACATGTAAATTTAAGGATTTATCAAGATCACTATGCAAATCACCCATCCTAGGGTTAATCATTGGAATATGTAATTTCATACATGAATCAAAACACCACAACATCATGAACATAAATTTCAATTCAATTTAAATCATGAACATTCATAAATACACAAATCTTTGATTTTGAAAAGAGATTCTTAAGCTTTATGGGTGAAAAGGGACCCATGAATCAACACATGACATACTTGGGTAGATGATTTCTTGAAGATTAATTGAGGAACACTTGAATTCTTGAATTGGAATTAAACCCCTAGGTTTTCTTGTTCTTGGGGATTATCTTTGAGAGAGAACCTTAGTTTGATATTGCAAATGGATAATGAACTTATGAGCCTTGATCTGATATAGTTGTAGGATAAAATGGGTGTAAAAGATCCAAATACCCTTTTGAAAATGGCATTAAATTGTTGAATGGGATCTGCAATGGCTCATGTGATGGTCCATTTCTAGCTCAACGGTTCGTCATTCTGACCATCGTAACTAGGCTAGAATAGGGACTCACTGCCTTAGTAGCGATGGCTTGGGCGATGGTCCGTCGCAAGTTCGATGGTCTGTCAACCTTTCCATCGCACCTTAGCTAGAAGATTAACTTACTGCCTTAGTTGATATGGTCTAGGTAACAGTTTGTCACTAAATCGATGGTCCGTCAACCTAGTCGTCGCTCCAAGGCAGTTCGGACAGCTCTTGGTAAAACGTCTATAACTTTTTGCTCTGATACCATATTTTGATAAATTTGGTATCATTAGAAATCTAATTCAATTTTTCACTCAATTAAAAGTGAATCTTATAAATTCTATGTTTACAAAATGAATTCATCTTTCAAAATAAGTTTATAATATTTTGGGATAATTTCAAGCTAGGTAGAAGTACGGGGTATTACAATATTTCCCCCTTGAGAACAATCATCCTCGAATGAGACTGAGTGATAGGGGATAAGATAAACTGAAGTACATACTAAACATAAACACCTGGAATATGATCTCATGACCGACATTACTGAAAACTGAATATATCATTCCGAGCATGCATATCTTATGCATGTGTAACTGATTCATGAATGCATGACAGAGTGTTCTAATGAACTAAGGTTCTCACAATGATAATGCATGTCTGATGCATGATTATATAACTGAACTAACATATGAGTGCATGACTGGATATGCAATGGCATTTTTTACCAAGTTGTAATGGAAGACCTGAGTTGGTCGGAGAAGAGGTGAGGATACTTGGTACGCATGTCTACTTTTCTTCTCAATTAGCTACCTTAACAGACTAATTTCTTCAAATAAATTTAACTAGAGAGACTTCTTTGCTCCTCGATCTACGATCTGGTAGTCAAGAATTTCAATTAGAATTTATTTATAAGAGAGGTTGTTCTGAACATCTATGCTCTAAATAGATACTATAACTGCTGGGTCACCTATGCTCTTATTGAGCAAAGAGACATGGAAGAATGGATAAACTGAGGCTAGATCTGAAGGCAATTTGAGCTCATAAGCTACCTTGCCTAAATGACTGAGAATTATGAAGGGACCGACATATCGGGGACTGAGCTTTCCCTTCTTGCCGAATCCCTTTACTCCCTTCATGGGAGAGATCTTTAGATAGACATAATCACCAATATCTAACTCGAGATGCTTTCTACACACATATGCATAAGAATTTTATCGTCTCTGAGTAGCCCAGAGTCATTCTCTGTTCAACTGGACTTTTTCTAAGGCATCAAATACTAAGTTAGGTGCTATGACTGAAGCCTCACTAACTTCAAACCAACCGATTTGAGATCTGTATCTCCTACAATAGAGAGCTTTAAATGGAGTCATCCGAATACTAGAATTATAGTTGTTGTTTTAGGTAAACTCAATCAAAGGCAAGTGGTGATCCCAACTACCCTTGAAATAAATTACACATGCCCTTAGAATATCTTCTAAAGTCTGAATGGTCCTTTCTTCTTGACCATCTGTTTGAGGATGAAAGGTTGTACTAAGATGAACTTGGGAACCAAGACCTTCTTGGAAAACTTTCCAGAAATAAGAGGTGAAGTGGGTATCTCTGTCTGAGATAATAGATAATGGAACACCGTACAATCTGACTAACTCTCTGATGTAGATTTTGGCATAATCGTTGGCTGAATAAGAGGTATGGACTAGAAGAAAATAAGCTGATTTGGTCACCCTATCTACAATGATCCAAACTAAATTATGATGGCAACGAGTACGAGGAAAACCCATCACAAATTCTATGTTCACTTCTTCCCCCTTCCAAGTGGGAATACTGAACTCCTACCTGGACCCACTAGATTTCTAATGCTTTATCTTAACCTGCTGACATGTAGAGCACTTAGCCATAAAATCTACAATATCTCTCTTCATCCTACTCCAGAAATAGATTTTCCGCAAGTTATGTTACATCTTTGTGGCCCCTGGATGGATGTAGTAGCATGCACCATGCGCTTCTGCAAGAATTAACTGCCTTAAGTCGTCTACACCTGGAACACATAAACGACCCTGAAAACGCAGAACACTATCTCCCCCTTGGGAGAAAATCTCTGATCCTTGATTGACTCTTTTAACTAGGCTAGACTGGGATCTCTATCTTGCTTTTCTTTTACCTTGGAAACTAAAGATGATTTCAGAATACTCTAAACCCATATGTCACCCTCTTCTAAATAGACTATCCGAATGCCTAGTCTGGCAAGCTGGTTTATTTCTTGAGCTAACTTCATCTTACTGTCCTGAACATAAGCAACACTACCCATAGACAGTGTACTGAGAGATTCAGCCATAACGTTGGCCTTGCCCGGATGATAAAGGACACTCATATCATAATCTTTCAAGAGCTCTAACCACCTTATCTAACGAAGATTGAGATCTCTCTAAGAAAAGACATGCTGAAGGCTCTTTTGATCTGTGAACACATCCATATGAACTCTGTATAGATAATGCCTCCAAATCTTTAAGTCAAATACTATGGCTGCTAACTGAAGTGATGAGTAGGATAATTCTTCTCATAGGGTTTAAGATCTCTAGAGGCATAGGCTATGACCATACCATGTTACTTGAGGACACTACCCAAACCTACGCTGGATGTATCACAATACACTACAAATCTATCTGGACCATCTGAAAGAGATAAGACTAGAGCTGACGTGAGTCAAGTCTTCAACTCCTGAAAGCTCTTCTCGCAAGGATCTAACCACTAAAACTTGACTTTCTTCTGAGTCAATCTGGACATAGAGGATGCAATATAAGAAAATTCCTCAACAAAAACGTCTTTAATAGACAGCCAAACCCAAGAAACTCCTGATATCTGATTGAGAGACAGGTCTATTCCAGTTTCTTACCTCTTGGGTCTTTTGAGGATAAACCTTAATGCCATTACCGAAAATGATATGACCAAGGAATGCTACTGACCTTAGCCGAAATTCACAATTACTAAATTTGGTAAACATCTGATGATCTCTGAGAGTCTGAAGTATGATTCTGAGATGGTCTGCATGATCACACTCACTTCGAGAAAAGACTAGAATGTCATCTATGAAGACTACGATGAACATGTCTATGTACTTCTTGAACACCCAGTTCATCAAGTCCATAAAAGCTGCTGGGGCATTAGTAAGACCAAAGGACATAACTAAGAATTCTAAGTGACCATACCGAGTACAAAAGGTTGTTTTTAGAATGTCACATTCTCTGACTTTGAGCTGATGATATCCTGATCTGAGGTCTATCTTAGAGAAATAGATGGCACCCTGAAGTTGGTCAAACAAGTCATCAATTTTGGGAAGAGGGTAATTGTTCTTGACCATGACTTTATTGAGCTAACGGTAATCAATGCATATTTTGACCATCTTTCTTGCATACAAATAAGACTGGTGCACCCTACGGGGACATGCTGGGTCTGATGAATCCCTTATCTAGGAGATCCTTTAACTGCTCTTTCAATTCTCTAAGTTTTGTTGGTGCCATTTTATATAGAAAAATAGATATAGGCTGAGTATCTAGAAGAAGATCAATGTCGAAGTCTATTTCCTTTTTGGGAGGAATTCCTGGAAGATCTTCAAGAAAGACATCTGAATATTCATTCACGACTAGGATTGGATCAAGACTGAGAGTTTTAGAACTAGTGTCCTTAACTCAAACAAGATGATAGACACATCCCTTGATATCATTTTCCTTTCCCAAAGGTAGGAAACAAGTTGACCTCTAAAAGCTGAAGTACTACCCCTCCACTCTAGGATAGGTTAATTCAGAAACTGGAACTGGACTATTCTATTTTTGTAGTCAACTGTGGCATATTAGGAATGGAGCCAATCCATGCCAAGAATGACATCAAAATCAGTCATCTCTAATTTGACTAAGTCTACTGAAGTGACTTTCTAAAATATCATAATCGGGAAATTCCTATATACCCACTAGGCTATGATAGTTTTACCCACTAGGGTAGAAACTTAAAAGGGCTTTTCTAGAATTTTAGAACTTGTTTTGAAATTGCTTGCTATATTAGGAGTAACAAAAGACAAAGAAGCTCCTGGATCTAGCAAAGCGTAAACATGCACATGAAGGATCTGTAACGTACTAGTAATCATATCAGGAGAATTTTTCTAATCTTGCCAGGACTGGAGAGCATAAAGTTGATTTGGGTGTTGCCCACTAGTAAAGCTAAAGGTGGCACCCTGATGGTTTGGGCAACTGAACTGAGATGAGGAACGGTTCTGCTGACCCTGAGGACCTGGATGAGGACAGTCTCTGACTATGTGGCCTGGCTTGCCACATCCGAAACAAATACCACTGCCAGCTCTACAAATACCCTGATGGTGCTTGCCATAAGTCTTGAAAAGAGGATAGGTTCGGGCACTGCTAATATTCCCTAAGGTTTAGGGCCTGACGCCCTATCCCTGTTGTCGTCTATGAATTTTGGCACTAGAGCACTGGCTGAAGAAGGGGCTAGGAAAATAGCCTGCTGATTTCTCTGAGCTACTACTGAGTAAGATAAAGTGAGGGAGTCAATTCTGGATTTGCTATGAAAGGCATGCTCATCCAGGGAATCTTCCTAAATGAGCGAAGGTACTGATTAATTTTCGGTTCTCTTTTTGATAGCCCTTTTAGGAGACATATTCTATAAATGAAAAAGAAGAACGGATTAGGTTGGAAGTCTACATTTGATATTATGCTCACTGGCAGGACATGAATACCGAAAGAAGGGAAATTATTCCTAAAACATCTTGTATCCTCATTTCCATAAGTGCGGTGCACAACACACCCATGCACAAGACTAAACTAGATGCGGCTTTTCAGACTTCCTAAGATACTGTTGAACTTTAGGCTTTGATACCAAGTTTGTAATGCCCCGAATCTAGTACCCGGAATCCTACATGGTGCTTGCGACCCTAAAGGACCACAAGCTAACCAATGACTGATATATGTACTTGAACACTGCATAATATACTGTATAAATGCATAAATAAAGGATATAAGGCCATAGGTTTAAAAACTGTAACATAATTGATAAAACATAACATCTGGAGGGGGTATGAAATACCTAAAACAACTAAAATACCTATCTAAATATGCTAGTCTAAAAGACTCTAAACTGTATGAATAAGGAGTAGATGGGATATGTCCTCAACTAACTCCAACTACTGAAATAAATTAATTAATGAGATAATAAAGTAATGGTCATGTCCTCGAAGGATTAGGACCCACTGCTAACTCTGACTGCTGAGAATGGAATGCTACTAATGCTCTGGAGCACGTTCTTCTGAACCTATGGTATAAAAACACCATAGCACAAATGCATCGGTATATTTGAATGTACTGGTATGCACGTGAGGTAGGCTGAATGCAAAGGGTTCACATGCATGAAATATACTAACTAACTGGATAATATCAACGTAAGAATACATGTATGAATATATAATTACCATAACTAAGTTTGTGATAACGTGATTACTGAATCAGAGTACTGATAACATGAGATACTGATTACTGTATAACTGAAATGGCTATTACTGAGTAACTTTATCTGATACTCTAGTTTGTAATGAAACTAGTTGAGATCTATTCTGTTCTAAGTTGACTATATCTGATAGTCCTGAATTCTGTAGAACTATCTGAGTTCTATTACTGAGACTGAATGACTTTATCTGACAGTCCTAATTTTGTACTGAAACTATACGAAGTACTTATCTAACCGACATGCCCCAAATAACAAAATATAGCTGAGTTGGAGTCCAATCTGTAACCTCAATTAGAAGGGTATCAATGCCGCTCCACTGGTAAGGACAATCTGTGAGTAACTCACATATAACAGGTGACTCTAGTAAGAATGGTGGAAACCCTCATATAACAGGTTAAACCACATCATCTACCCTCGTATAACAGGCTATGAAGTCTCAACCTACGCTGGCTACATAGTTCTATAATGCAAGGATTGCTTCTAAGAATCACACCATCATATAAAAGTTGGGTTCCCATCCTTGGGTTCGCTCGGTGCTCATTTCTACTCCCATCTGGATAGACTCTGCACATAATTAACTGAACTGACTAGACTAAGTTAACTGAGTTCTGTTGACTGATAGAATACTACTGAGATTACTGAATTTCTGAGGTTTATGAGATTACTGAGTTTACTAAGTTTTCCTAAGTCACACGACTAATTGAATTTCTATAAACGTGGCTCGATTGAGAGTATCTTAAAAACATGACATTGATTCTAGGCACACAGCTAAATTTTTGGGTACAAGTACCCCCAGGACTTGATAGCATGAAACTGACAAAGCATGACTTTCCTAAATGCATAACCAACATCACAATCCATAATACAATAAGTTGGAGAATTCATAAAGTACAAGTTCTAAAGCACCACAATGGCCACACATATATCCATAACTCATGGACTAAGACGTTTAATCAAACACTTGACATGGATAAACTTGTACATAAATGGGGATTTCATATTATCATACTAGTATGGAACTTTTTCTTCACATAGGCATTTAATCAAACACGTGGGGAGCATGCTTTGTTTATACAATCATCAACACATCTAATAATTATGGATGCATCAATCAACGTGTAAATTTAAGGGTTTATCATTATTACTATGTAAATCACCACATCCTAGGGTCAATCATTGGAATATGTAATTTCAAACGTGAATCAAAACCCCACAACATCATAAACATGAATTTCAATTCAATTTAAATTATGAACATTCATAAATACACAAATCTTTGATTTTGAAAAGAGATTCTTGAGCTTCATAGTTGAAAAGGGACTCATGAATCAACACATGACGTACCTGGGTGGATGATTTATTAAAGATTGACGGAAGAACACTTGAATTATTAACTTGGAATTAAACAACTAGGGTTTCTTGTTCTTGGGGATTATCTTTTTGAGAAAATCCTAAATTGATGTTGTAGATGGATAATGAACTTATGAGCCTTAATATGATATAATTAGAGGTTAAAATGGGTGGAAAAGACCCAAATACCCTTTTAAAAATAACTTTATACTACTGAACGGGATCTGCAATGGCTCATGCGATGGTCCATCGCTGGCTCGACAGTCCGTCGTTCTGACCGTCTCACCTGGGCCAGAATAGGGACTCACTGCCTTAGTAGCGATGACTTGGGCAACAATCCATTACAAGTTCAATGGTCCGTTAACCTATCCGTCGCTCCTTAGCCAGAAGACTGACTTACTGCCTAAGATGCGATGGTCTAGGCGATGGTCCGTCAACTTGCCCATCACACCTGGGCAGTTCTGATAGCTCTCGGTAAAACATCCATAACTTTTTACTCTGATACCGAATTTGGACGAAATTGGTATTGTTGGAAAGCTAAATAAATTTTCCACACAAAAAAAAGTGAAAATCTTAAAAATTCCATGAGTAAAAAATGAATTCATATTTCAAAGTAAGTTTCTAACATTCTTGGGATGATTTCAAGCTAGGTAGAAGTATGGGATATTTCATGATGACTCATTGTCAGCTCTATCTTCTAGGCTCTATGTGGCTAGTGACAAATAGTCAGGTCGCTAGACGAGTTATTTCCTAACTTGTAGGCTCCTCCTAAAGTTTTAGAACTTTTCCTCTATATGCTCAGGATGCGTATCACTATGAGTCATAGCATGGCCCTATGACTCATCACCCGCTTTCATTTCCACTGCTACCCAAATGCATCCTTCAGAACTTTTGTTACTCTTTTAGTAAGAATTTCTCTCACTATAACTTGTAGTATGACCCTATGAGTCATAGTTAGTGTGTACTTTATTCTTTCTCTTAAAAATATTTACTAGTCAAGTGACGACTTGGATGGCGAGTCGTAGTGTTACCCAACAACTCATTGTCAAAGTAGAAAATTATTATTTGGTGTCTCTTTCTTCCTTTTCCCATTCTACTTACTTCCGATCGTGTTTTTCTACAAATCCAACTAAAAAATACATCACATCTAACAAAAAGACCTAAGTACTTGCATTATTTCCTAGTTTAAAGAATCCAAAGTTCCATGAAACCATGACACATCAACACCCTAAACTTAGAACGTTTTCATGTCCACAGGCAACTAAAACATAACATAAAACACGATGCTTAACTAAGAGAAACCTAAGGCACCTAGGACAGTCAACTCAATTAGGCTCAAATTACTTACCCTCTCCTATTTCCAACTTTCAAAACCACTGTGCAAATCTATGTAGAACAACAATATAACATAAGGGAATCAAATAATGGCATTACATTAACAACAAATAACCAAGAATATATTCAATGTACACTGCCCAAATAAATAAGCAGTTAACAATACAATCTATGTACCCACATAACCAAGGAGTCCTAAATCTCATAGTATCATCATACATGTCAATGCAAGGGACAATATCAAAACACTCACACACACAAAAAAAGTGCAAACAGTGTGCATAAAATACAATAGGCTTGCCCTTATTTTCTATAACTTATTTTTTCGGACAATTGGACTAGGATCACCATAGGACTTTTCTAGGCTTGTAATGTATGCTTGGGGGTATGTATATACTTACTCACCCTCCTTTACACTACACATAAATTTTTGGCTCCACTACTTAACCATACTTTATTTATTTTTCCCTTTTTTCTCTTTTAGTGATTATTGGGATAGGGTGTGGTTTTCTTCTTGCTTTGCATTTATTCACTTCTCCTTTTTCTCCTTTTTTTATGTTTTTGTCTCTTTTTTTTTTCACACTTTTCTACCATACCCAACCTTACTTTCATTTTCTTTTTATTCAACATCTTTCTTCATACCCAATTTTAACTATACACCTCTATGATAGCCACCCTCAACTTTTGCAATTTTCCTAAGTTAAGGTTCATAGTGTCCAAGAATGGACCAAGGCCAAAATAGGTTTTTTGTAATTAAATTGGTAGGTAAAAAAGTTAAAAAAGGAAAATAGTTCAACTTAGGCATAAGAGAAGGATCAAGGGATATATATTCTTGTTTGGACAATCGCTTATGTAAAGAGTGGACTTATATAAAAATGGCCTATAATTATGTCCTAAGCAACTATCCTATAATCTAGGTAAGACCAACCGTGCAGGTTTTGGATTAAACACACAATGTGAACTAGGAAAATTCCTCTTATGCACAGGGTACAAGATTATGTTATCAACTACTATCTATCCAGTTCATGCTATGCTAAGCTTTAATTTTTTTGAACCTAATCCTAATGACATAACAAAATACACATAATGGTCCCATATATATTTAGATGTCATAGTTCATAAAACATATTATAGGGGTGTCATTTTTTCTCAATCAAATAAAAATACAAAACAAAATATGTCCATTACAATTAGGTTCCTTAGTTTCATTCTAATTAAACATAAATAATACATAACATAAAACAACACAAACAATACATAAATATGTCAGTTCTAACTAAGATATTGCAACTAATGAGAAAAGTAACACATCAACAAAAACCCTAAGTTGTGGTATACCCTGACCCCAACTAAGGATAGTGCTTTATTCCCAGTGGATACTAGAAATAAAAATGTAAAAACTAGGGAGTGAAGACATATCGGGGCTCCCTAGAAACCAAATCATGATGTCTTAGCAAGAGGGGCATCATACTGGGCCTCACTGCCAACAATAGTGGATATAATGGTGGCCGGGGAACTAAAATCAATGTTTGCATCAATAGTGGCTGATGCACTCAATGGTACCCATTAAGGATCTATCAGCTCCCACTATAATCTCATGGACCTTAGTCAAGTGGTCATGTGATGCCTACTATCTAGATACTCGAGTTATCCATATCTTATATCTCTTCCTTCTCCTTTTTCTTATCTTACTTGATCCCTCACCACCTTTTACATCATCGCCTGTATCTTCTTTTCATATCTAGCATATACTCAACTAGTATCTCCTTAATAATAGGAAAAAATAGGAATGGTCGTGTGAACTTTCCTTTATGGAAACTCGTAATGCAGCTAACTCCTTATGCGCATACACTAAATCTAGGGCATAAACTCCTATAAGCTTCTGACTAATTCTATGCTCAAAGTTGTTTGATTGGTTGTCCTACATCTCACTCAAAATTTCCTTCTTTACCCAAGGTTGTACCTCTTCCTCGATATTTGTTATTTTTTGCTTGAGGGTGCCTAAACTCTTTAGCACACTAGTGAAACATTTTTGTGAGATCAAAACATAGCTACCTGAAGGTGGAAATGAAGTGGATGGTCTCGTTAAAGGAAGGGTCGGGGCCTCTAGGACCATAGAATTAATGGACCTTTCTCTATTAGTAGAAGTCTATGGCTCAAATCATGTTGTCTCAGTTGAAGTGTCTAAAAGGTAAGAAAACTATGGAATCTTGATGTCCATGTGTATGTTGTACTTGAAAGCTACTTGTAATAGTTTTGTAACCATCTTAGACTTTGAAATATGGTTGGTCTGGTCCAAAATTTAACCCAAATTCAACATTTGATAGACCATCACAAAATGATCAACATCAAGGAGTATAAACAACCACTCATCTAAGCATATTTGCGTTAGTAAGCATGAGAAGTCCAGGTTGGTGTCTATACTAATAGCTCTATCATATATTTCCCACACAATAATCTTTGATATGTCTATCATAGCCTTCCATGATGCTATATACTAAACCAGCCTTTCCAAGGCTCAAAATGTTATCTCTCATAGTGAGGCTCAATGAATGCTGAACTAGTGTCCACTAGGGCTTAACAAAAAACGCAAGCTCACCTTTATGATCTGTGTGGATGGACCTAAAATCCATGGTACATTCTCCTATATAGTAGCAATAATACCAGTTGTAATACCCTGTACTTTTTCCCAGTTAGAAATTTGTCCCAAGAATGTTAAAAGCTTTTTTTGAAAGATGAATACACTTTTGTATATGTGTTATTTTTAACATTTCACTTTTATTCATCTTTGAAATTCAATTATCTTTCCAACAATACCAATTTCACCCAATTTTGATATCGGAGTAAAAGGTTATAGACATTTTACTCAGAGCTATTAGAATCGCCCAGGTGCAACGACCAGGTTGATAGATCATCGACCTAGCGATGCACCATCGCCTTGACTGTCGCAGCCAAGGTAGTGAGTCCACCTTCTAGATAGAGTGCGATGGATAGGTTGATGGACTATCGAACTTGCAATGGACCATCGCCCAGGCCATCGCTACTTATATAGTAAGCCCTTTACTTGGTCCACATATGATGGTCGAAATGATGGACCGTCGCCCTAGCAACGGACCGCCGGCGATTTCGTTCAGTGATTTTAGAGCCATTTTTGTAGGGGTCTTTGGTCTTTTACCACCCGTTTATACACCCAATTATATTCGACCGAAGCTTAAAAATTCATTATTCTTCTGCAACAACAAAACTAGGGTTTTCTCTCTAACGTGAATCTCCATGAACAAAATCCAAATCTTCTTCAAGAACTAAGAGATTCAAATTCTTCAAGTTCAAGAACTTCAAGAAACTCAACCAAGGTATTCATAGTGTTCATTCATGGACTCCTTTTGTCCATGAAGCCCAAGAATCTCTTTTCAAAGTTTAAGTTTATGGATTTTCTTTATGAATTTTATGTTGGGTTGCTTTTGTTCATGTTGATGATCACCAATTGAATTCTAATACATATTGGGTGATCAATTTTATGTGGATTTGATTAGTATAGATGTAGATTCATGTAAATCTATGATTAAACTGTTCGATGATGAAATTAGAACTGAATCATGATGTTTAATTATTGTATAATGTTTTTTACATGTACTATGCCTACCATGTGTTTGATTAAATGTCTAGATGAAGGAAAATTCCCAACTAGCATGATATCATGAAATCCCCATGTATGTACAAGTTTATGCAGATCACATGTTTGATGAAATACTTCAATAAATGTATTATGGATTATGAAGTTAGTGATGTATTCAAGTAGGCCATGCGTTGTCAGTTTCTTTCTATTGAGTCCTGGGGGTACTTGTACCCAAAATATTAGCTACGTGCCTAGAGCCATGTAAATTTTCCATCATACTCTCAATCAAGCTATGATCCTTAAACTTTAGACAGTCTTATGACTCAGGAAATCTCCATGATCTCATGAACTTAGTCAGTTGTCAGATATCAATAGTATTTCGTCAGTTAATAGAATTTAGTAACTCAATCAATGTTCAGTTCAGTAAATCATGTTTAGTGTCTATTCAGATGGGAGTAGAAATTAGCACCGAGCGAATCCAAGGATGGGAACTCACCTATTCTATAAGGGTGTGATTTTTAGAAGCAATCCTTGCATTCCTGAACTATGTAGCCAACATTGGTTGAGACATCATAGCCTACTATATATTGGTAGATGCGGTGGCTTAACCTGCTATATGAGAGTTCCCATTGTTCTCACTAGAGTTAACTATTATATTAGGGTTACTCACACGTTGTCCTTACCAGTGGCGCAGTATTGACAGCCTTCTAATTAGGGTATAAATTGGACCCCAATCCAGCTATAATGCATTATTTGGGGAATATTGGTTTGATGACTACCTCCCACAGTCTCACTTTCAGTCTCAGCAAAAGAACTCAGATAGTTCTTTAGAATTTAGGACTATTAGATACAGCCAACTCAGATACAGTAAAAAACTTAGCTAGTTCCATCAGGTTCAGGACTATCAGATATAGTCACTCATGTTATCAGTTATTAGAATTCAGTCATTAGTCATATTAGTCATCAGCATACTCATGTTATCACGATTTCAGATAGAGTTACTATGTATGCATGCATGTATTCTCATGTTCATATTAGTCAGTTAGCTAGTATTTTTCATGCATATGAAACCCATGTATTTAGCCTATGCCACATGCATACCAGTATATTCAAAGTACTGACACATTTGTGCTATGGTGTCTTATACCATAGGTTCAGAGACACGAGCTCCAGAGTATCAGTAGATTCCAGATATCAGTAGTCAGAGTTAGCAGTGAGTCCTTATCCTTTGAGGACATGATTATTTCTCTATTATCTCATTAATTAGTTTATTAGTTGGAGTTAGTTGGGGACATGTCCCATCAACTCCTTACTCAGTCAGTTCAGTGAGTTAGAGGCTTTCCAAACTATTATGTTCAGACAGTTATTCCAGTTTTTTTAGATATTTCATACCCCGTTTAGATGTTATGTTTTACTTTTGTTATGTGAACCTTATGGCCTTTCAATTCATGTTTTTGCATTATTCAGTATAATATGCAGTATACAGGTACAAATATTAGTTATGGGTTTTCTTGTGGTCCTTTGGGGTCATGAGCACCGTGTAGCATTCTGGGTACCAAATTTGGGGAGTTACAAACTTGGTATCAGAGCCTAAGGTTCAATAGAGTCCTAGAAAGTCTAAATGTCACATCTAGTAGAGTCTTGTATATTGGTGTGTTGCACGCCATATTTATGTGCGGAAGGCTATAAGATATTTTCAGAATAATTTCCTTTATTTTAGTATTCATGTTGTATCAGTGAGCATAATCTTAATCTAATCTCTTAGTCTAATTCGTTTCTTCTCCTTATTTCAGAACATGCTTCCCAAGAAAAGAACCCAGCCTATCTAAGAAGATCCCTTGGACGAACATGTTTCTCATGCAGATTTTAGGGCCACATTTACTACTCTTTCTTAGTCAGTTACTGCTCAAAATGAATGACCAACTGTCGTTCCGGCCAATCCAGTGGCCAATTCAATTGTAGGGTTTGGGACTTCACCCGAATGAACCCTCCATCCTTTCTTAGGTGTAAGACTAACGAGAACCCTCAGGAATTGCTAGACAGGTGTAGAAGGTTACAGACATAAAGGGGGTTACTCCTAGTGAGAGTGCTAAGCTAGCTGCATATCAGTTGTAGGATGTTGCGCATACTTGGTTCAAGTAGTAGAAGTCACAGAGGGTAGATAATGCAGGGCCAGTTGAGAGGGAGGAGTTTGCTTTTATTTTTCTTGATAGATTCTTTCTCCAAGAGCTTAGAGAAGTTAAGGTTCTAGAATTCATCAACCTCAGGCAGGGTAATATGACAATAAAAGAGTATTGTTTTAAGTTTACTCAATTATCCAGATATTCCTCTCATGTGGTTACAGATAGTAGGGAAAGGATAAGTAAGTTCATTTTAGGGGTAAATGATAACGTGGTTAATAAGTGTAGATCAGCCATGATGAATATTGACATGACTTTAGCCAGGCTTATGACTCATGCTTATCAGATAGAGGAGCAGAAGATTAAGATGAGGGAGAAGCAGAATAAGAGAGCGAAGACAGATAGATTCACTTTACTCAGCCTAAATCAAAAGGAGGAAACCATTCTCAGTTTTATCCTAATTTATCAGTTCTAGCTCCTTCTTCATCCTGTGCTCCAGTTCATAAGTTTAGAGAGGGTAGCAAAGATAGAGTGCCAGGATATAAGTCCCACAAAAGTGTTAGCAGTACCCGTACCTTTCCTCTTTGCAAGACTTATAGAAAGCACCATCAGGGTATTTGTAGAGCTAGCAGTGGTTTTTGTTTCGGATGTGGCAAGCCAGGCTACAAAGTTAGAGAATGCCCTCATCCAGGTCCTCAGGTTCAATAGAATCGCTCCTCATCTTAGTCCAATCACCCAAATCAGTAGGGTGCTACCTCCAGTGCTACTAGTAGGCAACACCCAAATCGTCTCTATGCTCTTCAGTCTCAGTAGGATCAGAAAAATTCTTCTGATGTGGTTACTAGTACGTTACAGATCTTTCATGTACACGTTTATGCTTTTCTAGATCCAGGTGCTAATTTATATTTTATTAATCCCTATATAACAGGCAATTTCGAAATCAGTCCCAAAATTCTAGCAGAGCCCTTTTTAGTCTCTACCTTAGTGGGTAAAACCATCATAACCCGGTGGGTATTCAGGAACTGCCTGGTTTTGATATCTCAGAAAGTCACTTCAGCAAACTTAGTCAAATTAGAGATGCTGATTTTGATGTCATTCTCGACATGGATTGGCTTCATTATTGCTTTGCCACAGTTGACTATAGAAACATAATAGTCCAGTTCCAGTTTCCAAATAAACCCTTCTTATTCCTACCTTTAGGCACGGAAAATGATATCTAAAGGATATGTCTATCATCTTGTTCGAGTTAAGGACACAAGTTCCAAAACTCCAGTTTATATCAATCCCAGTCGTGAACGAATATTCAGATGTCTTACCCAATGATCTTTTAGGAATTCCTCCCAAAAGGGAAATAGACTTTGACATTGATCTTCTATTGGATACTTAGCCTATCTCTATTCCTCCATACGGAATGGCACTAGCTGAACTCAAATAACTGAAAGAGCAGTTGAATGATCTATTAGATAAGGGATTCATCATACCTAGTGTGTCCCCGTGTGGTGCACTAGTATTATTCATGTGCAAGAAAGATGGTTCTCTCAAAATGTGTATAGACTACCATCAACTTAATAAGATCACGGTCAAGAACAAGTATCCTCTTCCCATAATAGATGATTTATGTGAACAACTTTAGGGTGCTAGCTATTTCTTTAATATAGACCTCAGATCCGGCTATCATCCACTCAGAGTCAGAGAATGTGATATTTCAAAAATAGCTTTTCATAATCGGTATGGTCACTTCAAATTGCTAGTCATGTCCTTTGGTCTCACCAATGCCCCTACAGCTTTCATGAACCTGATGAACTATGTGTTTATGCACTACTTGGACATGTTTATCATAGTCTTTATAGATGATATTCTGGTCTATTCCCGCATTGAGCGAGATCATGCAGACCATCTCAGAATAGTACTTCAGACTCTCAGAGATCATCAGCTATTTACCAAATTTAGTAAGTGCAAATTTTGTCTAAGATTAATAGAATTCCTTGTCGATATCATTTCTGGTGATGGAGTTAGAGTAGATCCTCAAAAGACTGAAGTAGTAAGAAATTGGCCTCGCTCTATCTCTCTATTAGATATCAGGAGTTTCCTGGGTTTAGCTAGATATTATAGATAGTTTGTTGAGGGATTTTATTCTATTGCATCCCCTATGTCTAGATTGACTCAGAAGAAAGTCAAGTTTCAGTGGTCAGATATTTACGAGAAGAGTTTTTAGTTGTTGAAGACTCGACTAACCTCAGCTCCGGTTCTAGATCTTCTAGATGATTCAGATGGGTTCGTACTGTATTATGATACATCCAGAGTAGGTTTGGGTTGTGTCCTCATATATCATGGTAAGTTCATAGCCTACGCCTCCAAACAGCTTAAACCCTATAAGAAGAATTATCCTACTCATGATTTTGAGTTAGACACTATAGTATTTGCCTTGAATATTTTGAGGCATTATCTATATGGTGTTTATTTAGATGTGTTCACAGATCATAAGAGCCTTCAGTATGTCTTTTGTTAGAAAGATCTCAATCTTCATTAGAGAAAATGGTTAGAGCTCTTAAAAGATTACGACATAAGCATCCTTTATCATTCGGGAAGGGCCAACGTACTGGCCGATACTCTCAGTAGACTATCTATGGGTAGTGTTGCTCATGTTGAGGACAGTAAAAAAGAGTTAGCCGAAGAAGTCCATCAGCTTGCAAGACTAGGCATTCTCTTAGTCGATATAGAGGAGGCTGATATATGGGTTTAGAGTAGTTCAGAATCATCTCTAGTTTTCGAGGTAAAAGATAAGTAAGATAGGGATCCTAGCCTTTTTAAGTTAAAAAAGTCAATCAAGAATCAAAAAGTAGAGGTTTTCTCCCAAGGGGAAGATGGTGTTCTACGTTGTTAGGGTCGTTTGTGTGTTCCAGCTGTAGATGACTTAAGGTAGCAATTCTTATAGAAGCGCATGGTGCCACTACTCTATTCATCCAGGGTCCACAAAGATGTTCTGCGATTTGCAAGAAATCTATTGGTGAAGTGGGAAGAAGAGAGACATTGTAGAGTTTATAGCTAAGTGCTCTATATGTCAGCAGGTTAAGATAGAGCATCAGAAGCCTAGTGGGTCTATGCAAGAGTTAAGTATTTCTACATGGAAATGGGAAGAAGTGAACATGGACTTTGTGAGGGGTTTTCCTTGAAGTCGTCATCAGCATGATTTAGTTTGGGTCATTGTAGATAGAATGACCAAATCAGCCCATTGCCTTCTAGTCCATACCTCATATTAAGCCGCGGATTATTCCAAACTCTGCATCAGGGAGTTGGTAAGATTGCATGGTGTTTCTCTATCTATTATCTCAGAAAGAGGTACCTAGTTCACCTGTCATTTCTGGAAAGAGTTCCAGAAAGGTCTTGGTACCCAAGTTCATCTTAGTACAGCCTTCCATCCTCAGACAATGGTCAAGCAAAAATGACCATTCAGACTCTAAAATATATGCTAAGGGCATGTGCAATTGATTTCAAGGGTAGTTGGGATGACCACTTACCTTTGATTGAGATTGTATACAACAATAGCTATTATCTAGTATTCACATGGCTCCATTTGAATATCTCTATAGTAGGAGATATATATCTCCAATTGGTTTGTTAGAAGTTAGTGAGGCATCAGTTATAGGGCCTTAATTGGTATTCGACGCCTTAGAGAAAGTCCAGTTGATCAGAGAAAGATTCTGGGCTACTCAGAGCTGATAGAAGTCTGATACAGATATTCATAAAAAAGATTTCGAGTTTGAGATTGGCGAATATGTCTATCTAAAGATCTCTACTATGAAGGGAGTGAAGCAGTTCGGCAAGAAGGGAAAGCTCAGTCCCCGATATGTCAGACCCATCAAGATTCTCAGTCGCTTTGGAAAGGTAGCTTATGAGCTTGAATTACCTTCAGATCGAGCCTCAATTCATCCAGTCTTCCATGTTTCTTTGCTCAAGAAGTGCATAGGTGACCCAACAGTTGTAGTCCCTATTCAGTTCATATATGTTCAGAATAGCCTCTCTTATGAAGAGATTCTAGTCCAAATCCTAGACTATCGAACTCGTAGACTGATGAACAAATAAATCTCTCTAGTCAAAGTTCTTTGGAAAAATCAGTCCATCGAGGGAGCTACTTGGTAAGCATAAGCAAATATGCGTTCCAAGTATCCTCACCTCTTTTTCTCCAACTCAGATCAAGCTCAAGGTAACAGTTCTCCTTAAGCTTACTCATTTTCATGTTCAGTGTTCATCACAAACTTGGTATTAAGTACCATTGCATATTCAGTCATGAATTCATGTATCAGTTCAGTTATATAATAATGCATCACACATGTATTCTCATTGCGAGAAAACTTAGTTCCTCAGAACACTCAATCATGCATTCATGAATCAGTTACACATGCATCAGATATACATGTTCAGTATGTTATGTTCAGTTATTCAGTCATGTCAGTCATGAGATCATATTTTAGTTATTCATATTTAGTATGTACGATAGTCCATGTTCTTCCCCTCACTCAATCTCATTCGAGGAAGAATGTTTTCAAGGGGGAGATATTCTAATACCCCATACTTTTTTGTAGCTTGAAATTTGTTCCAAGAATGTTAGAATATTTCTTTGAAATATAAATACACTTTTGTATATATATTATTTATAATATTTTCACTTTTATTCATATGGGAAATTGAATTATCTTTCCAATAATACAAATTTCATCGAAATCCAGTATCGAAATAAAAAGTCATGGACGTTTTATACAGATCTATCAGAATCGCCCAGGTGCGACGGCCAGGTTGGCAGACTGTCGACCTAGCGATGGACTGTCGCCATGAACATCGTAGCCAAGGTAGTGAGGCAACTTTCTGGATAAGGTGCGATGGAAAGGTTGACGGACCATCAAACTTGCAACGGACCATCGAACTTGCGATGGACCATCGCCCAGGCCATCGTTACTTAGGCAGTAAGCCCTTTTCTTGGTCCACATATGCCGGTCGAAACGACGGACCATCGCCCTTACGACGGACCATCACACGAGATGTTGCAGGTTTCGTTCAGTGATTTTAAAGCCATTTTTAGGGGTTTTTCGTCTTTTACCACCCATTTATATACCCAATTATATTCGACCAAATCTCAAAAATTTATTATTCTTCTAAAACAACAAAATTAGGATTTTCTCTCTAACGTTAATCTCCAAGGTCGAAATCCAAATCTTCTTCAAGAACTAAGAGATTCAAATTCTTCAAGTTCAAGAACTTTAAGAAACTCAACCCAGGTATGCATAGTGTTCATTCATGAACTCCTTTCATCCATGAAACCCAAGAATATCTTTTCAAAGTTTAGGGTTATAGATTTCCTTTATGAATTTCATGTTATGGTGCTTTTGGTCATGTTGATGATGACCAATTAAATTCTAATCCATGTTGGGTGATCAATTTCTTGTGAATTTGATTAGTATAGATGTAGATTCATATAAATCTATGATTAAGCCCATGAATGATAAAATTAGAATTGAATCATAATGCTTAATTGTTGTATAATGTTGCTTACGCATACTATGCCTACCATGTGTTTGATTTAATGTCTAGATGAAGGAAAATTCCCAACTAGCATGATATCATGAAATCCCCATGTATGTACAAGTTTATGTTGATCACATGTTTCATGAAATGCTTCAATAAATATATTATGGATTATGAAGTTAGTGATGTGTTCAAGTAGGTCATGCTTTTTCAGTTTCCTTCTATCGAGTATTGGGAGTACATGTACCCAAAATATTAGTTGTGCTCCTAGATCCATGTTATGTTTCCATGATACGCTCAGTCAAGCTATGATCCTTAGACTTCAGACAGTCGTAAGACTCAGGTAGTCTCCATGATCTCATGAACTCAGTCAGTTGTTAGATATCAGTAGTATTCCATCAGTCAACAGAAGTCAGTAACTCAGTCTATGTTCAGTTCAGTAAATCAATATCAGTGTCTATTCATATGGGAGTAGAAATTAGCATCGAGTGAACCCAAAATGGGAACTCACCTGTTATATGAGGATGTGATTCTTAGAAGCATTTCTTGTGTTCCAGAACTATATAGCCAGCATAGGTTGAGACATCATACCGTGCTTTATGAGGGTAGATGAGGTGTCTTAACCTACTATATAGGGCTTTCCACCATTCTTATTAGAGTTACCTATTATATTAGGGTCACTCATATGTTGTCATTACCAGTAGAGCAGTATTGAAAACCTTCTAATAACGGAATAGATTGGACCCCAATCCAGCTATAATGTGTCATTTGGGGCATGTCAGTTAGATGACTACCTTCAATAGTCTCAGTATCAGTCTCATCAAAAGAAATCAGATAGTTCTTCCGAATTTAGGACTGTTAGATACAGCCAACTCAGATACAATACAAAACTCGGCTAGTTCCATCTATTTTAGGACCGTCAGATACATTCACTCATGCTATCAATTATCTGAATTCAGTCATTAGTCATGTTAGTCATCAACATACTCATGTTTTCATGATTTCAGATATAGTTACTATGAATGCATGCATGTATTCTCTCATTCATATTAGTTAGTTAGCCAGTATTGTTCATGCATATGAACCCTATTCATTAAGCCTACCTGACATGCATACCAGTACATTCAATGTACTGGTGCATTTGCTCTATGGTGTTTTAAATAATAGGTTCAGAGAAACGAGCTCCAGAGTATCAGTGGATTCTAGATATCAGCTGTCAGAGTTAGCAGTGAGTCCTTATCCTTGAAGGACATAATTATTTCTCTATTATCTCATTAATAAGTTTATTAGTTGGAGTTAGTTAGGGACATGTCCCATCAACTCCTTACTCAGTCAGTTCAGTTAGTTAGAGGCTTTCCAGACTATTATGTTCAGACAGTTATTCCAGTTGTTTTGGTCATTTCATACCCCATTTAGATGTTATGTTTTACTTTATTTATGTGAAATTTATGTCCTTTTAGTTCATGTTTTCATATTATTCTGTATATTATGCAGTTTATAGGTACAGATATCAGTCACGGGTTAGCTTGTGGTCTTTTGGGGTCATGAGCACCGTGTAGCATTTTGGGTACCATATTTTGCGAGTTACAAACTTAGTATCAGAGCCTAAGGTTGAATAGAGTTCTACAAAGTCTGAAAGTTGCATCTAGTAGAGTCTTGTACATTGGTGTGTCACACGCCACATTTATGTGCGGAAGGCTATAAGATGTTTTAGGAACAGTTTTCCTTCTTTCAGTATTCATGTCGTGCCAGTGAGAATAATCTTAATCAAATCTCTCAGTCTAATCCATTTCTTCTTATTATTTCAGAACATTCCTCCTAAGAGAAGAACCCAGCCTGTCCAAGAAGATCCCTTGGATGAATATATTTCTCATGCGGATTTTAGGTCTGCATTCCCTACTCTTTCTTAGTCAATTACTTCTTAGAATAAATTACCAGCTATTATTTTGGCCAATCCTGAGGCCAATTTTGCTACAGCCAGGATTTGAGACTTCACCCAAATGAATCCTCCATCCTTTCTTGGGTCTAAGACAGACGAGGACCCTCAGGAATTCCTTGATCAGGGGAAGAAGGTTACAGACATAATGGGGCTTAATCCTAGTGAGAGTGCTGAGCTAGCTGCATATCAGTTGTAGGATGTTTCTCATACTTTGTTTAAGCAGTAGAAGTCAGAGAGGGCAGATGATACAGGGCCAGTTGAGTGGGAGGAGTTTGCTTCTGTTTTCCTTAATAGATTCTTTATCCTAGATCTTAGAGAAGCTAAGGTTCTAGAATTCATTAACCTCAGGTAGGGTAATATGACATTGAAAGAGTCTTCTTTTAAGTTTACTCAATTTGCCAGATATGCCCCTATGTGGCTGCAGATAGTAGGGTAGGGATGAGTAAGTCCATTTCAAGAGTGAATGATAGTGTGGTTAATGAGTGTAGATTACCATGATGAATAGTGACGTGAATTTAGCCAGGCTCATGACTCATGCTCAGAAGATAGAGGAGCAGAAGATTAAGATAAGGGAGAAACAGAATAAGAGAGAAAATACAGGTAGTTTCAACTTTGCTCAGCCTAAGTCAGAAGGAGGAAACCATTCTCAGTTTCATCCTAAGTCATCAGTTTTATCTTCTTCTTCAGCCAGTGTTCCAGTTCCTAAGTTCAGAAAGGGTAACAAAGATAGAGCGCCATGCTCTAAGTCCTTGGGCATTGTTAGCAGTGCCCATACCTATCCTCTTTGCCATACTTATGGTAAGCACTATTAGGGTATTTGCAGAGCTGGCAGTGGTATTTGTTTTGGATGTGGCAAGCCAGGCTATAGAGTTAGAGACTATCCTCAGCCAGGTCCTCATGGTTAATAGAATCGCTGCTCAACTCAGTTCGGTCGCCCAAATCAGCAAAGTTCCACCTAGTGCTACTAGTGGGAAACACCTATATTATATCTATGCTCTTCAGTCCCAACAAGATCTGGAAAATTCTACTGATATGGTTACTGGTATGTTACAGATCTTTTATTTGCACGTTTACGCTTTGCTAGATCCAAGTGCTTCTTTGTCTTTCGTTACTCACTATATAGCAGGCAATTTCAGAATTAGTTCCAAAATTCTAGCAGAGCCCTTTTCAGTCTCTACCCTAGTGGGTAAAAGCATCATAGCCTAGCGGATATATAGGAACTGCCTAATTATGATATCTCAGAAAGTCACTTCTTCACATGGATTGGCTTTATTACTGCTATGCCACAATCAACTATAGAAATAGAATAGTCCAGTTCCTGTTTCTGAAGGAACCTATCCTAGAGTGGAAGGGTAGTGTATCGGCTTTCAAAGGTCAGTTTTTTTCCTACCTTTGGAAACGGAAAATGATATCTAAAGGATGTGTCTATCATCTTGTTTGAGGTAAGGACACTCGTTTTGAAAATCCTAGTATTGAATCAATCCCAATCGTGAATGAATATTCAAATGTCTTTTCCAAAGATCTTCTAGGAATTTCTCCCGAAAGAGAAATAGACTTCGGCATTGATCTTTTTTTGGATACTCAGCCTTTCTCTATTACGCCATACAGAATGGCACCAATAGAACTCAAAGAACTAAAAGAGCAGTTGAAGGATCTTTTAGATAATGGATTCATCATATCCAGTGTGTTCCCGTCTGGCATACCAGTATTATTAATTCATAAGAAAAAAGGTTCTCTCGGAATATGTATAGACTACCGTCAACTTAGTAAGGTCATGGTCAAGAACAACATCCTCTGCCCATAATCGATGACTTTTTTGACAAACTTCAAGGTGTTAGCTATTTCTCTAAGATAGACCTCAGATTCGTCTATCATCAACTCAGAGTCAGAGAATGTGACATTTGGAAAATAGCTTTCAGTACACGATATGGTCACTTCAAATTTCTAGTCATGTCCTTTTGTCTCACCAATGCCCTAGTAGCTTTCATGGACTTGATGAACTGTGTGTTCAAGCAATACTTGGACATGTTCGTCATAGCATTCATAGATAATATTCTGGTATATTCCCGTAGTGAGTGAGATTAGGTAAACTATCTGAAAATAGTACTTCAGACTCTCAGAGATCATCATCTATTTGCCAAAATTAGTAAGTGTAAATTTTGGCTAAAGTCAGTATCATTCCTTGTCCATATTATTTTTGGTGATGGAAATAGAGTAGATCCTCAAAAGACCGAAGCAGTAATAAACGTGCCTCGCGTTTTCTATCCATCAGATATCAGGAGTTTCCTAGGTTTGACTGGCTATTATAGATATTTTGTTGAGGTATTTTCTTCTATTTTATCCCCTATGTCCAAATTGATTCAAAATAAAGTCAAGTTTCAGTTGTCAGATCCTTGTGAGAAGAGTTTTTAGGAGTTGAAGAGTCGACTCACCTCAGCTCTAGTTCTAGCTCTTCTAAATGGTTCAGATGGGTTTGTAGTGTATTGTGATACATCTAAAGTAGGTTTGGGTTGTGTCCTCATGGATCATGGTAAGGTTATAGCCTACTCCTCCATTCATCTTAAACCCCATAAGAAGAATTATCCTACTCATGATCTTGAGTTAGCCGTCGTAGTATTTGCCTTAAAGATTTGTAGGCATTATCTATACGGTGTTTATTTAGATGTGTTCATGGATCATGAGAGCCTTTAGTATATCTTTTCTTAGAAAGATCTTAATCTTCATTAGAGAAGGTGGTTAGAGCTCTTGAAAGATTATGACATGAGCATCCTTTATCATTTGGGCAAGGCCAACATAGTGGCTGACGCTCTCAGTAGACTGTCTATGGGTAGTGTTGCTCATGTCGAGGACAGTAAGAAGGGTTTAGCCCAGGAAGTCCATCAGCTTGCAAGACTAGACGTTCTCTTAGTCGATATAGAGGATGGTGATATATAGGTTCAGAGTAGTTCAGTATCATCTCTAGTTTCCAAGGTGAAAGATAAGCAAGATAGGGATCCTAGCCTTGTCAAGCTAAAAGAGTCAGTAAAGGATCAGAAAGTTGAGGTTTTCTCCCAAGGAGAAGATGGTGTTCTACGTTGTTAGGGTCTTCTGTGTATTCCAGCTGTAGATGACTTAAGGAAGGGAATTCTTGTAGAACTCATGGTTTGCATTACTCTATTCATCCAGGGGCCACAAAGATGTACCGCAATTTGCGTGAAATCTATTGGTGGAATGGGATGAAGAGAGACATTGTAGAGTTTCTTGATAAGTGCTCTACATATTTGCATGTTAAGATAGAGCATCAAAATCCTAGTGGGTCCATGCAGGAGTTCAATATTCCTACTTAGAAGTAGGAAGAAATGAGCATGGACTTCGTGATGGGTTTGCCTCGAATGCGTCATTAGCATGATTCAGTTTGGGTTATTGTAGATAGAATGACCAAATCAGCCCATTTCCTTCCTGTTTATACCTCTTATTCAACTGAGGATTACGACAAACTCTACATTAGGGAGTTGGTCAGATTGCACGGTGTTCCGCTATCTATTATCTCATACAGAGGTACCCAGTTCACCTTTTATTTCAGGAAAGCATTCCAATAGGATCTTGGTACCCAAGTTTATCTTAGTACAACCTTCCATCCTCAGATAGATGGTCAAGTAGAAAGGACCATTCAGACTCTAGAAAATATTCTAAGGGCATATCCAATTGATTTCAAGGGTAGTTGGATGAGCACTTGCCTTTGATTGACTTTGCATACAACGACAACTATCATTCCATTATTCACATGGCTCCATTTAAAGCTCTCTATGGTATAAGATGTAGATCTCAAATTGGTTGGTTTGAAGTTAGTGAGGCCTTAGTTATAGGGCCTTACTCTGTATTCGACGTCTTACAGAAATTCCAGTTGATTAGAGAAAGACTCTAGGCTACTCAGCGCTGACATAAGTATTATGCAGATGTTTGTAAAAAAGATCTCAAGTTCAAGATTGGTGACTATGCCAATCTAAAGATCTCTCCCATGAAGGGAGTGAAGCAGTTAGGCAAGAAGGGAAAGCTCAGTCCCCGATATATCAGCCCCTTCTAGATTTTTAATAGCTTTGGTAAGGTAGTTTATGAGCTCGAATTTTCTTTAGATCTAGCCTTATTCATCCAGTCTGCCATGTTTCTTTTCTCAAGAAGTGCATAGGTGACCCAGCAGTTGTAGTCCCTATTCAGAGCATATATGTTCAGAATAGCCTATCTTATGATGAGATTCCAGTCAAAATCCTAGACTATCAGACTCGTAGCCTAAGAAACAAAGAAGTCCCTCTAGTTAAATTTCTTTGGCGAAACCAGTCTATCGAAGGAGGTACTTGGGAAGCAGATGCAGACATGCGTTCCAAGTATCCTCACCTCTTCTTCGCCAACCCAGATCAAGCTCAAGGTAACAGTTCTCCTTAAGCTTACTTATTTTCATGTTCAGTGTTCATCACAAACTTGGTATCATTCACGAGTAATTCCTGGAAGATCTTCGAGAAAGACATCCGAATATTTATTCACAACTAGGATTGGATCAAGACTGGGAGTTTTATAACTAGTTTCCTTAACTCAAACAAGATGATAGACACATACCTTGATATCATTTTTCTTTCCCAAAGGTAGGAAACAAGCTGACCTCTGAAAGCTGAAGTACTACCCCTCCACTCTAGGATAGGTTAATCTAGAAACTGGAACTGGACTATTTTATTTTTGTAGTCAACTGTGGCATATCAGGAATGAAGCCAATCCATGCCAAGAATGACATCAAAATTAGTCATCTCTAATTTGACTAAGTCTACTGAAGTGACTTTCTAAAATATCATAATCGGGAAGTTCCTGTATACCCACTAGGCTATGATAGTTTTACCCACTAGGGTAGAAACTTAAAGGGCTCTTCTAGAATTTTAGAACTTGTTTTGAAATCGCCTGCTATATTGGGAGTAACAAAAGACAAAGAAGCTCCTGGATCTAGCAAAACGTAAACATGCACATAAAAGATCTGTAATGTACTAGTAACCATATCAGGAGAATTTTTCTAATCTTGCCAGGACTGGAGAGCATAAAGTCGATTTGGGTGTTGCCCACTAGTAGAGCTAAAGGTTGCATCCTCATGGTTTGGGCAACTGGACTGAGCTGAGGAACGGTTCTGCTGACCCTGAGAACCTGGCTGAGGACAGTCTCTGACTATGTGGCCTAGCTGCATGTATTTATCTTTCGTCCTAATCTTCTTAGTCTTCACTTTTTTCATTTCTTCAATCCTGAGGTCAATGTCAAAAGTATTTGTGGAAAGCTCAAAATCTGCTACATTTAAGAATTTGGAAATGTTCTGCTTAGACATATTAACTCGAACTACCTGAATCATGAGGGAGTGCAATGGATCACCTTCCTGATAAACCTTGCAGATACATTTGCATCAACTATATCTATTATGTAGTATACAGTTGAAATAGGCTATATCTCCCTTAGTCTCTCATCATCCACTCAAAATGGTACTTCTTGAATTAGGCCTTAAACTTAGGCATCTCAGTCATGCCACTAGTTAACAATTTAGGTTCAAGATAGAACCCGATTTTTTGTTTCCCAATGCTTGGGACAATGTAACTATCAGATCAAATAGCTCCTGCATACATGGGTACCCCCACCGATTAAAATTAGGCGGGGGGATTAAACAAGATGCAATGTGGCCCGTACAAATGGCGGAGGAGGAATCTCCACTGGTGCACTATCACTTGATTCTTCTTTCTCACTCCCCTCAGAATCCTCAGAACCCAACTTTGAACCCTTACTTCCTGATTTATTTATAGATGAAGCATATTCTATGCTTTTGGAGATATTTTCATCTCTTTCTTTACCTCTTTAGGGCTTGATTCTGACTTCTTTCCCACTTCAGACTGCGTAGAAAAGTGTGGTAGTGATTGGCTTGGATTCTTCATCTAGGGCTTAGCCTCCTATTGTTTTGGTAAGTTGGTCCTTAGTTCCAATGGTTTTGAGATGGATACTCTTCAATAGAATTGCTAAATTCATCAACAGTTGGCTCATCCCTAAGTTGATGGGTGGGACGAGCTTGTTTCTTTAGAGGTTTTCTTTCACCCTTTTATGGTGTCATTTTCTTATGCCATTGCACCTGAGGGAACAACATGATTATTGATACTAACAAAAGGCAAATAAAACTGAATGTTTTTTACACTGGTAGGTCACCCTACAAGTTAGGTTCAGACTGGTTGCCAGAGGCTACGAGTCATTCTAACAGTTGTAGGGTGTGATATCCTGCAGGGAAGAGGGTACTTGTGATCCTATGAGTCCACCCAATGACTCATTAGGTAACTCGATAACTGATAGGGTGACCAGAAAATAATATTTCAAGTATCATGCATATCCAGTCACTATGAGTAAGACTATGAGTTGTAGGGTGAGACAATGACTCGTAGGGTGAGTCGTAGGGCGTCCAAAAAACTTTCATCCTTAACCAACTTATGTTGATATTTTCTAGAGGTCACCCAAGAACTCATTAGGTTAGCCTACGAGTCATAATTTGGCTTGTCTAACTGTTAACTTAGAGAGTTATGGATACTCTATGATCAATCAAATTTCCAAGGATATTCAGACTTTGCCTTTAGCCCTTTTCTTACACATAATCCACACCTTAAATTATCCCTCATTTAATTTCTATTCGTATGATATGTGAAGACTTTGATTCCATACACACTTTAACTATTATATTAAACCCTAGGAATCAAAAGCACATTTACTTTGTAAAACAAACATTATTATAAATTAGCAAAAAGTAGTAGCATACTTACACCAAATTGAAAAGATGCTTGGATTCTTTATGTCACATAGCCTTAAAATTGATGAGAAAGATTTTTTATTTGTTTTAGGAGTAATTGTGAATTTAAAAGGGGTGGTTTAAGGAGATGATAAGTGTATTGTGAGTGGGGAGAAATGGTTATGGGAGATGGAGAGAGTTATGCACTTTCAAAAAGGAAAAGGGATTTTTTGGGTTTTATTTTACCATTTATTACATACGACTCGGGTCATCCCATTAGTTCTGTAATACTTTACTCTGACCAAAACTTTGGAAACTCCTCAAAGACAATGGATACAAGTCGTTGCTTCCCCTTGTTTAGAGTAAAGGCTTATGTAGATCTCCAATCCTTATGATTCAAGGTGAGGAGTCGTAGCCACAGACAATGTCCCATCAAGAGAGTCGTAGAGATTCCATAGACCACTTAACTAGTAGACATAGCATTTATATCTCTCGACGAGTCTCGTGAAGAGTCTTAGGGTGTCCCTGTAACTTATAGGGTCCTTCGTTAAGACCTCAGGACCATATTTTTTTGATTCTTTCTTGTATATATCTGTACTGCACATTTTAACACAAATAATACCCTATAACTTACCTAAGTACAAAATATGAGTTGCCTCTCATGAATGCTTGATTTAACATCACGGCTTGATGTAGCTATGTTGGTTACCTAGACATCACCAATAAGACCATGGGTTACCTCCAATGCAGTGCCTGATTTAATATTATGGCATGACTCAGGTTACTTGTCTACTCCGACTTCGCCTGGGTTAACATTCTCACACACTTACAACTCTTCTGTTATTCCCATGTAATGCTTAACATGATTCCCATTCACCTTCATTGGAGCATCTTCATATCGCTTCAGCTTAATTGCACCATGTGTAAATAGTGTAACCACGGTCAAAGCTCTAAACCACCTATACTTTAGCTTTCCTGGAAACAAAGAAAGTCTTGAACTATACTACAACACCACTTCACTGGGTTGGAATAACTTTTCCTTAATTTTCTTCTCATGGTACACCTTTACACTTTCCTTACACAAGACTGAACTTTCATAAGAACGGAGTCAGAATTTATCTAACTCATTCAGATTACCCATTCTTAAGTATGCAACATCACTTCGTTCAAACTTTAGCTTCCTCAATGCCCATAATGCCTTAAGGTCAAGTTCAATCGGTAATTGGCATGTATTTCCATAACCAAGCTAGTAAGGTGAGGAACCTATGGTAGTTTTGTAAAATATCCGGTAGGCCTAAAGTGCATCATCTAGATTGCTTGACCAATCAGTCCGATTGGCATTCACAGTCTTTGAAAAAATGGACTTGATCTCACAATTGGAGACCTCAACCTGCCCATTTATTTGTTGATGTTAAGGTATTGCCATCTTATGTTTCACACCATATTTCTCAAGTAGGGCCTTAGATAGACTATTGCAGAAATGGGACCCGCCAACACTAATAATAGCATGTGGAGTACCAAATCAAGAAAAAATTTCTTTTTCAAAAATATTGTGACACTTCAACCTTTGTTATCAGGAAGTGCAACTGCTTCTACCCACTTAGACATATAGTCGACTACCACAAAAATGTATTTCTGCCATGAAAACTCACAAATGGACCCATGAATCCAATACCCCACACATTAAACAACTCAATCTCAAGAATAGGTGACATGGGGATCTCATACTTCCGCGAGATATTTCCATGCCACTAGTATTGGTCACAAGCCTAACCATAGTCATGCACATCTTTATAAATAGTTGGCAAATACCACACCACAAAATCTTATGGGACATGCGAGTTACACCATGGTAATCATCAACTTGAGATAAATGAGATGCCTCAAGAATGTTCACCATCTTAACTCTGGGAATACACCATCAAAGTGCACCATCTGCACACACCCATAATAAGTAAGGATCATCCCAAAAGAACTTTTGTACCTCATCTATAAAGTATTTTGTTTGAAAAAACAACATGTTTTTTGAGATGAGGTCACTTTCCAATTAATTAGCAAAATTAGCAAACAAGGGGATTAAATGATGTGATACTGCCTAGACGCGCTCATCAAGAAAAACATCATATATCAAGATCATCCTATAATTTAAGAATCACCTCCTCTTCTAGGTAGGATAGATGATATGTAACCTGATTTTTTGTGCCCTTCCAATCCTTAACCTTTATGTCAAACTTCTGCAACAATAGTACCCATTTAATCAATCTAGGCTTAACATATTTCTTCACCATATAAGAGTTATATGGTATGTATGTTCAATTACTTTGGTCCTAATAAAATAGGAACAAAACTTATCAAAAGTAAATGCCACAACAAACAACTCTTATTCAGTAACATGTAATTTTTCAGCGCGGGGTTGAGTGCTTTCCTGGCATAATATATGGAGTGAAGTATCTTCAAATATTTTTAGCCTATGATAACTCCTAGGATAGTACCATTGGTGTCATACATTGCCTCAAATGGAAAGGTCTAATTCGGAGACACAGTGATAGGATCATAAATCAACCTCTCATTTAGGCATTCAAAGGCCTTGATACAAGCATCACCAAACAAAAACTTCATCGTATTCTCTAATAACTTGTATAATAGATTTGTAATCTTAGAGAAGTTATTGATAAAATGCCTATAAAACCCTGTAAAACCTAAGAAAGTCCGAATACCTTTCACAAAAATTGGTGGAGGAAATTTTTCAACCACCTCAATTTTAGATCAATCACCTCTATCCCTTTCTTCAAAATATTGCACCGCAGAACTATCTTTTTTTTAAGAAAGAAGTGCCACTTTTTCCAATTTAGAACCAAGTTGAACTAATTATATTTCTAAATTGCATTAGCCAAGTGAGCCAAAAAATCATCAAACGAGTTACTAGCAACTGAGAAATCATCCTTAAAGGTCTCTATTGTATCCTCTACCATTTTATTAAAGATAGACATCATACAATGCCAAAATGTGTTAGCAGAATTACAAAGTCGGAAAAGCATTGTCTTGAAAACAAACGTACCATATAGATAAATGAAAGTGGTTTTCCATTGGTCCTTCTGAGCAATACAAATATGATTACACCCTAAATAATTATTGTGAAAATACCATCCTTTACCTGCAAGACGTTCTAACACCTGGTCCATGAATGGCATAGGAAAGTGATCCTTTTGTTTACATGTATTCAGCTTTTGATAATCTATACACACTCTCCATCCCATAATGGTTTCATGGGAACTAACTTGTTCTTACTATTTGGAACCATAGTGATACCGCCCTTCTTTGGCATACATTGAATCAGGCTCACCCACTTGCTATCGACATGGGTAAATCCCACCTGCATCTAACTACTTAATTATCTTCTTCTTCACCACCTCTTGTAAAGGTGGATTCAGATGAAGCTGATGCTCAATACTAGGCACATACTTCGATTCCAACAAAATCTTATGAGTGAAATTCTGGGTTGAATTTTGACAATATTTGCAGTACTCGAATTAATGACCTATTTAAACTTCTACAATACCAATATCAAGCCTCAACTGTGTATCCAAAAAATATGCAGCAATAATAATTGATATGGTATTATTATCCTT
>NC_061115.1:47123852-47234348 GCF_002878395.1 Capsicum annuum
CATATATATATATATATGTATATATATATATATATATATATATATATATATATATATTATGTTAATCTTCCTAAGAACAAGCTTTAGACTCAAGACGACTCTCTTTTTTATTCACGTATTAATTAATCTCATTTAGGCTAAATAGATTTTTTTTCTCCTAAAAACCTAAATAGAAGTAAATTTTATTTAATTGGTTTCTTCTATAAATTAATTTTTCCATGATCGATTGAATGTTCCTTATTTATTTTGGTCTAGTATTCTCCTTATAATTTTTATTAGAGTCAAAATTTTAATTAAATAGTCCCTTAAAAAGAACCTGATTTGCCTTAAAATTATATTACGAAAAAATAAAATTTTGCTCAAAATTCTCCTTTCAAAATCATTTCCTTTTAGCTAAAAATGTCCTATTTGGACTCAAACGAAATAAATTTATTTTTCAAAATTGTTCGGTCAAGCTTGGTATATTCATAAAAAATTGGCATTTTCATAAAATTAGTCACCCGTTTTAAGTTAGTTAAAAAATGATCTTTTTGGTGAACCGTTTTAAACGGACGCTCCTAAGTGTCGTAAAAACCTTCTTAGGGAATCAATTAAACCCTACTCAGTTTCTCTTATTTCAAAAATTTATTTCTCTTTTTGAATTTTTGAAATCTCTATAAAGTTTTCTTGATATTTTCTATAAAAATCAAGTGGCGAATCTATAAATATTTTCAAATTTATTTTGAAATTCTCTTGAATCTTTTGAAATAGGTTGAAAAAGCCAAAATCATTTTTCTTTTAAATGAAACCCGAAAAGGGATAAAACAGAAATGGTGACTCCATTGGAGATTTTCTAGGTTCTAACCAAATATTTGGACTAACTTCTTTGACTTACTATTCAGGTTTGTAATATTTAAACTGTTTGTTTGCTTATGTGTTTAAGTTTATGCAAAATGTAAAACTGTTGCATTTCATGGCATACTTCCCATTTGAAATATATAATTTGTTTGGAGTTTCATAGGTGTCCTGACCCCTATTATTCAATTTCAAATCATGTGTTGGGAATACGATAATTTATTGACACGTTAGGCATCCGATGGTTGTTCATATTTCCAAACCCAAGTTGTCCATTTGGGAACCTAGTCAAAATTCACTCTAGACACAAAAGATAAAGTGAAACCAAAACCCTCTTTTAGAAATAATCCTAGAATGACCCAATACCAGAGGGGGTATTGGGCCCATTAGACAACCTATCCTACATCTATTAAGCAGGAGTGAATCACAGACGAATCATACTTATGTGTTGATGGAGCATATGTTAATTAATCTAATCCATTATCTTTGGGGTAGGGGGAAGGCTTACCTTGTTTGTAGGAATGGCTCCGTCAATCCCGTACAGAAGATTTAAAATGGTTACCAATCTCGCTGACAGCCTTAAAGTTTGATTGTTAAGACGCGTATCACGTATGGCAAAAGACGGACAAAGCTAAGAGGGAAAAGTCCAGAAACATCTAGACAATAGTGATTTTTTTCTATCCCCTGCGTAGGACCTTATTTTTTTTCCATGTTATTTTTCCTTTCTCCAAAGATTTTATCCATTTTTCATGCAACTTTGTAGGCTTTTATGGCCTTTTTATATATTTGTTGAAATTTTGGGGGACAATGAATTGGTGTTAAAAGACATATATTTCCTTCAAATCTGCTAGACCAACCCTTGGTTCAAATGGGTCACCCAATTAAGAGGCACTTATTATCCTACTATTATGTGATACAACCTTTTCTGTGGTATAACTGTTTTATGTGATTATGTGTGTTGTTTGAATCAAAGGTAAATTGATCTAATCTTCAAAGTTTTAGAACCCCCCTCCCCCAATCCAAAATATACGCTTACTATCCAAACTCCGTCCAAAATATTCCAGGTCTCCAAGTCTCTCAAAAATTTCTCAACCATTTTCGTTAACTCTCTTCAAACATATTCTTATTCTTTCAGGAAAATCAGTAATGGATTCAAGAACCACTCAACTGAAAAGATGAATAGTAGAGTTAGACCAAGTAGAGGTAATGCTAAATATAGAGACCAAAAGAGTGGTTAGGAAGAGCAATCAACTTGACAAGGAAATTGCTAAATTCAAACAATTGATCACATAGGAAAAAAATAATTTTGAGCATAAAATCGAAGATTCGACTGAAAGCTATGAGAAAGGAGGAGTGGGACAAGTCTCACCTTTAAATGCAAGGAAAGGGTCGAGTTGAAATTTCCTCCATATCGCCCATAAAAGATCAAGACATGGAAGAAGCAGAATGAAGCGAGAATGCCCGCATCTATCTAGAACTTAGTCGTTAGTCTTATCCTTTCTATTGTTATTTTCCTTTTATGTTTTCCTGATATAATTAATTCTAATGAAATTTCAATGAAATAAAGTTTATCCTTACCTATTTAAACTATATATGGTCTGATTTCTCCTTTGTGAGATACGTAGGTAACCTTTCAGCCCAGCCCATATCCTTTAAAACCATTATATCTCATTTTATCAAGAAAATTCATGTGAATCCAAAATTAGTAAACTTGGAAAACATTTTTTAACGACCTACTTATCTAAATATTAATGGACAAAGTCCTGTTTGTTCATATATTTCGAGCCGATATCCACCCGTGGATCAATTTACCAAAGATGAAAACAACTTTACGTGTTTACTTCATGTCGGATATTTTACATTACTTACCACTAAGGGGATCTAACATATTTTCATTTGAAGTTGTTTTTACTTTATCAGGTAATTAAATAAGTAGAAATTGATTTGTGTTAACAAAAGCTGGTTGAACATCAATTGTTCTGAGGAGATAAACACTCCTCTCCTGATTGTCGCTTAGTTACTAAAGAGGAAGGATTGACTAGTAATAGTGATGAAAAGGCACGGAAATTATTTCCTCTTTACCAGTCATCTCCTACATTTGTAAATCCTACAAGTAATGGTCTTGAGGATGGAAAGAAAACTTGTTCTAAGAGTGGGATGCTATTCTAGAAGATTTCCTAAAAAGATCGGGATCAAGAAAGATGAATTAGGGGAAAAGATGTCGAATTGGACTTTCACTCCAGTCATGATTCATAGATTGATGAGCAAATAAAAGGATGAAATTTAATTTTTCGAAATCAGTGGTAGTTCAAATGAGGCTCGAGTCCTACCCTTTAAGTTTTATTTACCTTATATTCACTTTTTATGATTTTCAAAAGGCTCAAAACCGCAGTAGTGCAAATCGCAACCAATGTTTGTAATTTTCTAAATTTTAATAAAAGCCTCCCTTATTGTGAAAATATTTTCACTTATTTTTGTTGCATTATATGATCACCATAATCTAACTTATGTTTCCTATGATTTCAATAATAATAATTTAAAACCTATAAATATCATGTCATGTCAAGAGTTAAATGAACAAATCGAAGAAAATGATGATCAATGGGAAGACTATGATGAAGAAACCATGGCCCCAGACTGATTAACAGAGTAACTATAAGATTTTGAGGATCAGGAAAAGCCCAACCTAGAGAAAACTGAGGTAGTTAATCTAGGTGATGATGGAGAAGTCAATGAAACAAGAATCAATATTTATCTTGTAGAAGCATAGAAAAGAGAACTTGTCGGGTTGCTTAAAGAATACATTGATATATTTGCTTGGTCCTATGATGACATGCCGGATTGAGTACAAATATATATCACACAATTTGACAATTGATCTGGGGTTCAATCCTGTGACACAAAAGTTGCAGAAATTTAAGCCAGATCTGAGTTTAAAAATAAAGGAAGAAGTCACTAAGAAAATCCAAGCCAACGTGGTTGAAGTCATGAAGTATCCAACATGGCTAGCCAATATTGTTCCAGTACCAAAGAAGGATAGAAAGGTTAGGATATGTGTTGATTATAGGTACTTGAATAAACCCTATCTTAAAGATAACTTTTCATTATCCAACATTCATATTCTCAATGACAACTATGAGAGGCAAGAAATACAGTCATTCATCGATTATTTTGCTGGGTATCATCAAATACTAATAGATGAAGGAAATGCAGAGAAAATGAATTTCATCACACCATGGGGTGTTTATCACTATAAGGTGATGCCTTTCAGTCTTAAGAATATTGATGCTACGTATACGATATCCATGACAATCATATTTCATGATATAATCCATAAAGAGATTGAAGTGTAAGTGGACAGTGTGATCATTAAATCTCGCATGAGTTTGAACCATTTAGCCCATTTGAGAAATTTCTTTGATCGATTACAAAAGTATAATTTGAAATTGAATCCTGCCAAGTGCACTTTTGGGGTACCATCTCGAAAGCTATTAAGTTTTATAGTTAGTAGAAGGGGAATTGAGCTTGAACCCTCAAAAATTAAGGTGATCTAAGAATTGCCTCATCCAAAGAAGAAGAAAGAAGTCATGAGTTTCTTAGGAAGATTGAATTACATTAGTAGGTTCATAGCCCAGTCAATAGTTATTTGTGAACCAATACTCAAGATATTAAAGAAAGATACAACAAATCAATGGACTGAGAAATCAAACAAGCTTTTGATCGGATCAGGGATTATCTATCTAGTCCACCAGTGCTAGTTTCTCCAAGAGTAGAAAGCCCTTATTTGTATTTGTCGGTCTCATGCAATGAAATTGGATGTGCATTAAGGCAACATAATGAGAGTGGAAAGAAAGAAAGAGAAATTTATTACTTGAGCAAGAAGTTGACTTCACATAAGGCTCGTTACACGCTATTGGAAAAAATGTGGTGCGCATTAACCTGGGTGTGCCATGAGCTGAGGCATTACCTGACATTATATATAGCGTATCTTATCTCCAGAATTGATCCTTGGAAGTTTATATTCCAAAAGGGCATGCCCATGGGAAAATTAGGCAAAAAGAAAATGTTATTGAGTGAGTTCTACATTGTATACATGACTCAAAAAGTGATCAAAAAGCAAGCCTTAACAGATTATCTGGCAAACAATCCAGTTGATAAAGAAAAGAATATAAACCACTCTGAACATATTTCCCAGATTAAGAGGTATTATTAATAGGAGAAGACATTATTAAAATATACTTGGGTTGGAGATTGTTCTTTGATGGGGTGGTTAATTTAATGGTTCAGGAATTGGGGTGATCTTAATGCCAAAAATTGGTCAACACTATCTGATTACCGCCAAACTGTGCTCTTCATGCACCAATAATATGGTTGACTATGAGGTTTGCATTCTTGTTCATAGATTGGCCATTGATATGAATGTTTGAAAGGTACTGGTCATTGGAGATTTTGATTTATTGGTTCAACAGGTTTGGGGTGAATGAGTTGTAAAGAACCCTAAAATTATGCCATATATGGAATTGGTTGAAACACCCTGGGTTTTTTTTTCCTAAAAAATTTCCTGAGTTTTGAACTCACTGGACCTCATATGACTAGGGGTACTAGTTATACCCATTATTGTATATTGTGATACGATTTAGGAGGTCCTAGTTGTACCTTAAATAGTATGGTGGGGAAAGGTTTCTGTTCAAGGTATGAGTGGAGAACATATTGTCATATGTTAGGGAATGAGTCATATGGTGCTAACTCGTATGTTTATTAGTGTGTCCCTAATCACATTCTGCCTAGTGTATGGATTTTAGGGTACTACTTGTACCTTAGGGTATGACTTGGGCATGAGGGGTCATATATTGGCTAGTATGGTGGTCTAAGAAGGGTTTTAGGGTATGAGTTAGGGTACCACTCGTAACCTAGGGTACAAATGGTATGGTGGAGTCATACCCACCTGTGGGGATTTAATACAGTTTAAGTTGGGGGTAATCTGGATATTTCCCTTTATAACTCCTTGGGACCCCACAACTTAAAACACCTTTTGTGGCTTCATTTAATCTATTTGCAATCACTTAAACACTTAAAAACACTCTTAAATTCTCTCAACGACTCATGGGTCCAGGAAAGCTAGGGTTTCATCAATTAGAGAAAATTGAGACTTGTAAGGGTGGTTTATCTTCATTTTGCTTGTAATATAAGGCAAGATACTCCTCTCTCATTGTTAGTTCCAACTAAAGTCATGTTTTATGAATTGTTTTCATGGCATAATTGTTGTATGATTTTGGATTTTCAAATATATGTTGGGAGTTTTGGTTATAATGGTTGGTAATGGTTTTTCCATGTCTTTTACCTATGGTTTGCATATTATAATGATGATCTGAACAGTTGGTTGAATAGGAATGGTTTATTGGTTATTGGTTTTGGTTTTGGAAACACTATGTCATCAACATGTTTGATAAAATGACTAAGATAATGCTTTTACTATATTGTTGGACTTTTACTGGAACTATTGCATGGCATAACTTGGTAATGGAACCCTAAATGGTATAAATAGTTTGGAATGGTTAATTGGTAAGGTCTTGGTGGTCATGGTTCTATTTAATTGAACATCCTTGTGGGGTACAAGGGAATCCCCTAAGCAAACATATTGATGAACATACTTATGAGGTACATGGAAATCCCCTAAACAACTTAATAGTGCAATATATGGGTACATCGGAATCCCTTTCTTCTGTAAAATTTTTACCAAGCACATTGCTTACAAACTATAGCCAAAATGATGATACAACTTATAATAGCCTTTGTTATTAATAAATAGAATGGTGGTCTTTGTTTTGTGGTAACAGTTTTAATTAGGAAATAATGGTAGGGTATGATATCTAATCGAAAAGGTGTGAGTCCAATGGACGGACACTGGAAACTCATGTTTACTAATATAGGATTGGTCATGATGGCCATATGGGGCACATGGGAATCCCTTAAGTTATAATTGTATATATGTATCATGGAGAGTGAAAGGTACTTGGGAATCCCCTACTCCTATGGTATCTCTGGTTCGTGAGGCTATATGCATCGGGCCTGTTCAGGAGTTACACTGGACCCATATAGCCCATAGGTGGTTCTAGGATGGTTAAACTGCACATGCCCAGGTTAATGGTTTAAATGTATGCTAAACCTTGTTCCCTTTCATGGCATAGTTTGTATATGTATATATGTATGGATATGTGTGCATATGGTTGTTTGTTTGGTTTTAAAGGTTGGCATTACTTTATCTTTATTCGGAGTACTGGCTATCGTTCACCCGCTAACCTAGCATAACCTGAGCCTACCCTCTATTTGTAACACGGTGCTTAGAATCACAAGTGATCCCAAGCTAATCCATGTACTAGCATACTACTTGAGCAACTAATTTAAATTGTATAAAAGCTAAATTTACTGAGCGTAAACATGATCATGAGAAAGTCTAAATGAATATAATACTGATAAAGTTTACAACATGATAAAACTGAAGAAAAAAATTTGAACTACATGTAATGACTCTGACTGACTATCTATGAAGGCTCTAATAAACCGACTATAGATAGCGAGGACATACCTCCAACTACCACTTATCAATACATATGGAAAATCAAAATACAATATATGAACTATAATGGACTAGAGTCCCTAAAATAAAAGGACTTATCACCTGCTGGCTGAAAGTCGAGAACTACCTGATTATGATGTGTGGGATACAACTTGTACCTATATTATGAAATAATGTAGCCACACAAACATATATGTATCCAGTACTTCTAGAATGTACTGAGTAAATGGGGGTGAATCCTATAAGTAAAATGGATTAGATGCATAATCTAAAACATGCATGATAAGTGCAAGTAGACTCACCAAGAGACTCAAATATACTAAAAGCTGAAGTATCTTAAAACATGAGTAACAAACATAATCTAATAAGCTAGTTAATCATTACACTTAGTTTCTTAAATCTTTACTTTTGTAGAATACGTCAAACTGAAGCTAGGAAGCGGTAAAAACATGAATACTAAATCTCATGTAAAGCTAAACATGCTATAAAACTAAACTGAAGATCATATATGGATACTTATCATGAAAACATGAACATGTAAAACTGAGAATGCAAGACAAAGTAAAGCATGTGCTAAAATGATCTGAATATCTGAATAACCAAAATAATCTTCAAAATCAACTGAATAAATACTGAAATCTATATACTTGGTCAAGCAAACCTAAACTGAGATAAACTGAAAAATGACTGAAACTGTGGGAGCTATCATGTAACCGACATAAACTATGTGAGTTATCATGGAGTCCAATGTCTGGCCCATGTTAAGGAGGGCTGTTCTATCCTTTCCATTAAAGTAGAACTTGAACTGGGGTGATCACTAAACTGAGCCCATATTTGGAAAAGGGAAACACTCTCAAGCGAGGCACTTAAACCTACGGTGGTACATATTTTATGGGGAAGTAGGATGTAGTGAACCTACACTTCTCTCTCGATTCTAAACCCTACTCCCAACTAAAAGATACTAAAATACTAACTGGTGCATACACTAAAGCTGATAAGATAATCTCAGGTCATGGTGTTTTAGTAAAAACATCAGTGCATATAGAGTCCTAAGTAATCATAAACATGTAAGTTGGCAGTGTTTAACATGATCGTAACAAGCTGAGTTTAACAATAACATCATAAGTTGACTGACTCATTACTTGAAAAGTCTGAAACATAAGTAAACATACAGGTATTGGCTCTTCATAACCTGCCACAATGAATGATTACAAAAATATGATAACAACTCTTAAAATGGTAATATGAAGTCATAGTCTAGAGACCTAAAACATTGGATAGTTTAATACATGAGTATGATACATGAATTTAAGCATGGTAACATATTAAACTTTGGAGAATAACAAATTTCTCATTAGACTAACGAAATTTAAGACAAAATATCAGACTTGTAGTTTAAAACATGAATAAGTACAACTATTATGCGCTTTAGCCCTTTAAATCACAGGGTATTGGTATGCTTCAATACATGAGAATTTGTGATGAATCCTAATTTAAAACATGTAAATTGAAACACTTTGGCTTCTGGACCTTAGAAAGTTTCCTGGAATTCCAATTTCTAGACCCAATACGACTCATGGGTATGAGTCATATGTTAGGGTATAAATGGTATGATCTAGTCATATGCTGACCAGTGTTGGTTGATAGGATGGATTTTGGTCACTAGAATGGGTACGAGTCATATGGATGGATACGGATCATTTGGTTCCTTAACTTAACCATAGACTTGGTAACTTAAGTTGGATCTGAGTACGAGTGGCTCACCAGGATTCGTAAGTCAAGGTATGAGTAGTACCCCAAACTCATATAGTGGACACTGTTCAAACCTTTATTGGACAATTTTAGGCCCAAGGTTAATGCTTAGGATACGAGTGGTGGGACCACTCGTATCTGAGGGTACAACTCGTGAGAATCAGTCATACCCCTGTGATGGGTTTTGTAAAATCTCAGTGGGGGCATTATGGATATTTCCCCACTTACCCTAATAAGGTCCCACGACTTCTAACTCTCTAGGGAGGCTATTTACCCTATTATTCTATTAATTAGCACTTAGAAACTCTTCCTAAACACTCTATAATTCTCTCAAAAGCTGGTGGGCAAGGAAGCTAGGGTTTCAACTAGAGGACTAATTTGAGGATCTTATTGGTGGTTTCTCTCCATCTACTTTTTTCAATTAAGCCATATTCTCTTCCCTTATTGTTAGTTCCAATTAAAGGCATGGTTTTATTCAATGTTTTTATGATTTCATTGTTGTATCATTTTGGGTTTCCAACTATGATTTGGGGATTTTGGTTTTAAATTCTTAGTTATGGTTGTCCCATGTTTTAATTATGCTTTTATAAGTATTAATGGTGGATTTTGGATAATTGGTTTCATGGGAATGGTTCTTTGGTAATGGACTTTTGTTTTGGAAATACTATGCCCCTAATATGTTTGATAAAATGCTTTTAACAATGTTTTCATCATAATATAGGTTTTTCAACTAAATTTATCAATGGTTTAAACTTATTAATGGAACCATACATGATATGATTAGTTTAAATGGTTTTAAATGGATTGAAAAGGCCCTGATGACCATGGTTTTAGTTAATTGGAAATCATGAAGGGTATATGGAATCCCTAAAACCTATATATGGTTGGATATAGACAAAACTTGTAAGTTATTATTGGTATGACGATACCATTATTAATGACCTTATTTAATAAATGGTTTATGGATTGATTGGTTGCTTGCCAATGGTTATTACTGGGCAATAATGGAGGGATGTATAGCAAAGTCATGGAAGGTGGAGGTCTCGGGAGGACAAAAACTGGAAACTCATATTTGTCGATGTGAAGTTAGTCTTGGTGACCATGTGCATGATGTTACACTTTATATTTGGAGGATGTTCTATTCATCCCAGGTTTTCTTCCCTGGTCATGGGACTTCATGCACTGGGGCCCTTTCAGTAGGGGGAGCTGAACCCATATAGTACGTGGGTGGTTTAGGACGGTAGAGTTACATAGCCCAGTTAACAGTTTTATTAGCATGCTAAATCTGGTTCCCTTTCCCTGCATGGTTATATATATACATGGTAGTGTGCATACAGATGGTTTTGCTTGGTTTTATAAATGGCATTATTTTATCCTTATCCTGAGTTCATTCTAGCGATCACTCTCTAACACATATTCAGGCGGTTGTATACCCATGCTATGCAGGAACGGGGCATTTTACTCCTCCTATATAGTGATTATCTCGGGGATAGCTATTGGATTAAAGTGGTGAGCTTCCATCTTTCTAGAAGGCTCCATTTCAGGTTATGGATACTCTTAGATATTTTTATTTATTTCTAGATATTGGTTTTGGCTATGGTTGGGGTATGTCCTAATCGAATATTCTTACTCTTTTAGATAGAACCTTTGTGGTATTCCTATGGGTTGGAATGGGCAGGATCGATATTTGTGTTGGCCTTAATATGGGCATTGGAATTAGGGCTGACACTATTGAACATAATTTCTCACTGTTCCATCGTATTTCATTATGGGATTAATCATACTCATTTGGTTTTGGCCTGGTTTATGACACTTATTTCGATATTGGTTTGGCTTGGTGGTTTGGTTGGTACAGTTTGGTAAGATGGGATGACTTTATAGTGTTGGTCTAGGAATAGACCTATTCTAATGTCAGTTCTTGTCCAGTTATGCTATCTTGATTTATATTCGGAATTCGACTGACTCAAGATATGCTAAATGTGGTTGGGTTGGGTAATAGGCAGTGGTCCCAGGTCCTGGTTAGACTTGGGATGACCATTACGACAAGGCACCTGGTCAGGTCAGGTCAAGTTTGTATCAGAGCTTTAGGTTCATGGTTAATTGGAAGTCCACAAAGACGCATCTAGTAGAGTCTCTTTTAGGGGTGTGTAGCACACCACACTCATAAAAGAAAGGTTACATGGCATTTAGAAATATTTCACTTTCTTCGTATTCTATTTTCAAGCTTGGAGTCTAAGTCCTAGAATTCTTCTCTAATCCTTCGTTGTTCACTTTTCAAATCATTCCTTGATGATCTGGAACTCAAGAAAACTCTTTAGTCCCATTTGGGGAGATTGTTAATGGGGTACGTCCTATATCTAGAGTTCGTATTTGATCTCAGGGTCCTATCCCAGATAGTTTTGGAATTCCTTCGGTTACTACTAGTCATATTCAGTATGAGGTGACTAATACAAAATTTCACCAGTCTATCATACTATTGCTAAATTAGTTGTTGCTCAGGCTGAGCGGGATGTGTCTGGTGGGTTGTCTGCTGGGGCTATAAAGGTTGGTCAATTTATGAAACTGAATCCTCCTACTTTTACTAGTGCAAAGGTGGAGAAGGATCCTCAGGGTTTCTTAGATAAGATGGAGAAGATATTCTGGGTGATACAGGCCACTAATGTGGAAGGTGTAAGCTTTGCAGCTTATCGGCTCAAGGTTGTTATGTGCTAATAGCACGAAGAGTGGGATAGGGATAGATGTGATGTGGAGGAGTAATCCTTATGAAATGCTTTCTCTGGTGCTCTTTTGGATCATTTTTTTCCTCAAGAGCTGAGAAAAGTGAAAATGGAGGAGTTTGTGAATCTTAAGTAGAGGAGAATATTTGTTAAGGAATATGCCTTGAATTTTCATCAACTGTAAAGGTATGCTCCTAATTTAGTGGCGGATATGAGAGTGGGGATGAAAAGTTCACATCTGGGTTAAATCGGGATTTGATCTTGGAAAGGAAGACTTTCTTGCTGATTAAAGATATGGGCATTTCCAGGTTAATTGTTCATATGCAACAGGTAAAGGGAGATAAGAGAAAATAGGTGAAGTTCATAGATGGGTAGGGTAAGAGGAGTAGGTTTTCTGATCAGGGAGGTGCTTAGTCTCAGGGTGTTCGAGATGGCGGCAAATGGCAGAAAAAGAAGTGGGGGAGTTCTGGATCCTTCTCTACTTCTAGTACTCCTTACCTGAAGTAGTCGGGTGACAGGCGTCTCCAGGGTAGTGACAATTTTCGAGCACAGGGTGCCCAATCTCAGGCGAGTAGGAGTCAGTCAGTTTTTTTATGCCTTTTTTGTCGGTTCTATGGCTGTCCTCATCATGGTTTTTGTGATGAAAAGAGGGACAAATGCTTCAAGTGTGTCCAGGAAACCCATTGGCTTAGGTATTATCCAATTAATAAGGTTTCTATGGGTGCAAAAAGGTATTGGTGGCTTCATCTTCTGCTTCTTCACCCGGTGGAAGCGCATCTACTTCTGTTACTACTCTTGGTTCTAGTGTTGGCTGAAATAGGCTGTATGCTTTGGCATACTGACAAAAATTTGAGGCATCGCTTAATATCGTTACTGGTACGTTATAACTCATTTCTTGTGACGTGTATTGTCCGCTAGATCTGGGTTCCACTAGTTTCCTATGTGACCTCATTTGTGGATCTATGTATTAGCTTTGATCCTGAGGTTGTTTTGGATTCTATTTCTATTTCTACCCTGGTAGGTGAATCATTTATTGCTAAGAGAGTCTATAGGGGGTGTGTAGTATCTGTTAGTGGTAGGCAGACTTTGGTTGATTTGTTTAAACTTGATACGGTGGATTTTGATGTTATTCGAGGGATGGATTAGTTACACACTTGTTACGTGTCCTTGGATTGTCGGACCCATAAGGGTGTCTTTAGTTTCCCTGGAGAACCGATATAGAGTGGGAGGGTGGTTTTGTAGCTCCTAGGGGAGATTTATTTCTTATCTTAGAGCCCAGAGGTTAATATCTAAAGGTTTTCTTTATCACTTAGTCTGGGTTAAAGATTCTAACTCGGAAGGTCCTTCTTTACAGTCATTCCCGGTGGTAAATGAGTTTCCTAAGGTCTTTCTGGATGATCTTCCTAGTGTTCCTTTGGATAGAGAAATAGAGTTTGGTATTTCTTTGGTTTCGAACACTCGTACAATATCTATTCCTCCTTATACAATGGCTCCAGCTGAGTTGAGGGAACTTAAGGAGCAACTTAAGGATCTTCTAGATAAGGGGTTTAATCAGTCTAGTGTATCCTCGTGGGGTGCACCAGTGTTGTTCATGCTCAAGAAAGATGGATTCTTTTGGATGTACATTGACTACAGGCATTTTAATAAGGTAACGCTCAAGAACAAGTTCCTCTTCTAAGGATAGATGATCAGTTTGATCAGTTGCAAGGTGCTAGGTTCTTTTCTAAGATAGATCTTCAGTCTGGTTATCATCAGCTAAGGATTAGGGAGGTGGATATCCCTAAGACAAATTTTCGCACTTGGTATGGACACTTTGAATTTTTTATAATATTGTTTGGACTGACTAATGCCCCAACAACATTTATGGATTTGAGGAACAGGGTTTTCGGCAGTTCTTGGATCTCTTGGTCATTTTGTTTATTGATGACATTCTGGTTTATTCCAAAAGTAAGTTGGATCATGCTAATCACTTCTGTGTGGCATTATAGACCTTGAAGGAACATCAGTTGTATACAAAGTTCTCTAAGTGTGAGTTTTGGATGAACGTTGTGACTTTTCTTGGTCATATTATTTCTATCGAGGGGATCATAGTGGATCGACAAAAGGTGGTTGTGGTTAAAGGGTGGCCTAGACCCACGACTCCAACCGACATCTGGAGCTTCTTTGGTTTTGCTAGGTATCATAGGCAATTTATGGAAGGCTTTTCATCGATAGTTGCTCCTTTCACTAAGTTGAGTCGGAAGACAGTTAAGTTTTCTTGGTTGGATGCTTGTGAGGAGAGTTTTGAGAAGTTGAAAGAGAAGCTAACTTCGTTTCAAATTCTTACTTTGTCGGAAGACAATGATGGGTTTGTGGATTATTTTGATGCATCTCGGGTAGGTCTTAGTTGTGTTTTGATACAGCATAGGAAGGTGATTGCCTATGATTCTAGGTAGTTGAAGGTACATTAGAGGAACTATCCTACTCATGATTTGGAGTTATTGGCGGTTGTGTTTGCTTTGAAAATATGGCAGCATTATCTCAGGCAAAGAAGATGGTTAGAGCTTCTTAAGGACTATGATATGATTCTTCACTGTCACCCAGGTAAGGCTAATGTGGTTGCTGATCTCTTAGCAGGTTGTCCATTGGGAGTTTGGCTAATTGGAGAAAGAAAAGTAGGAATTAGTAAAGGATATTCACTACTTGGCTAATATTAGTGACACAACCCAAAACACGGTCTATGTCGTATGGGCAACCCAAGCTCACATGAACCGGAGATCACCCCACTATCACAACCCAAACATCTCATCATACCATAGGAGTCAAAGGGACACCAACTCACAAGTTAAGATTAGCAGAAGTAATATCATAAGTAAACATTAGATTCATAATATTTAACTTACACCCAAGTTCACAGTTGTTCACAAGACCTCTATACAAAACAAAGTCAATAAATGCATATGTCGGGACAAGCCCCCGACTATAGCCAAGCCAAGTCTAAAAGAGACTAAGTCTAAACATAAGAGACCAAGAGATGAAGATCTTACGGAGTAAGGAATGTCACCACTTTAAGTCAATGCATGAACAACTTCAATCATCTAATTACTACGCAGGAAGAGAAGAAGATTCTCTGGTCCCTATGTCACATGGGGAGGGGAGAGTGGATACGACCCGTATCCATGGGTACAACTCAAGCTCCAAGTCATATCCAACTCAAAGACACCAAAAGTTGTTGTTTTTCTCAAGGTTCAAGACCTAGGTGTTTCAATTCTCCCCCACTTGGATCATTCGTCTACGAATGAAGGGTAAGGTAAGCATGTACACAAGCTAACATATCATCACATATCACTCCAATTAATGTTAAAACAAGAACTCAACAAGGATACAACACACATCATGCCCATTATCAATCAATCATTCATCTCATCAACTTCGGGACCCCAACCCGTTACTTATTAACACTTACTCAAGTCACAACTTAGGGACTTCAACCCATCAACTTTCAAAGACATCAAGCAACTCAAAGTATTGGGGAATTTAACCCATCATCTATCAAAACATGAATTAATTCCATGCACTAGGGACTTTAACTCATGGTCTAACAAGGCACAAATCATTTCACGTATTGGGAACTTTAATCCATTATCTAATAAAGACATACATCAAAGTAAGGAGATTAACACATACCTCCAATACAAGCTTCCAAAATGAGAAATAAATGCGGGTTCTTGGACTTCATGTCCTCTTCCACCTCCCAAGTAGCTTCCTCAGACTTTTGGTTCCTTTATAGAACCTTTACCGAATCCACCTCTTTCGTTTGCAATTGGCGAACTTGCCAATCCAAGAACCTCACCGAGACCTCCTCATAGGACAAAGAGTCTGAGATATCAACATCTTCTGAGGGAAAAACCAAAGAAGGATTACCCACAAATTTCCATAACATAGAGACATGGAAAACTGGGTGAATGAAGTCCATACTAGAAAGAAACTCCAATCCATTGGCAACCCTCTTCACAATCAAATTGGGACCGACATACCGGGGACTAAGCTTCCCTTTTGTCAAACTACATCACTCCCTTTATGGGAGATACTTTCAAAAATGCCCAATCATCCACATTAAAATCTAAGTCCCTACACCTCACATCCGCATAGGACTTTTGGAAACTTTGAGCCGTTTTCAATTTATCGTGAATAACTTTCACCTTCTCTAAGGCTTGGTAAACTAAATCGGGGCCAAGAAACTTACCCTCGCCAACTTCGTACTACCCAATAGGAGATTGACATCTCCTGCCTTACAATGACTCAAAAGGCTCCTTGCCAATACTAGAGTGGTAACTTTTATTAAAGGTGAATTCAATCAAAGGCAAGTGGTTATACCGACTACCACCATAATGAATCACACAAGCTCGCAACATATCCTCCAATATTTGGATAGTTCTCTCCGCTTGCCCAACCATTTGTGGGTGGAATGCAGTACTAAGGCACACCGTAGTTCCTAAACCTCTTTGGAATGACTTCCAAAAGTAGGATGAAAATGGAGGACCATGATCTGAGATAATAGACATCATAGCACTATGCAACTTCACGATCTCCCCAAGATACAACTTAGCATAATATTTTGCCTTGAAATTTGTTCTCACGAGTAAAAAATGGGTGGACTTGGTCATTCTATAAACGATGACCCAGATGGAATCACATTGATTTTGATATCTAGGAAGACCGGTAACGAAATCCATATTAATTGCTCCCATTTCCACTTGGGCAATACAATTTCTTGGTACAAACCACCGGACATCATGTGCTCAACTTTCACTTGTTGACACACCATACACTTTGCCACATAGCTAGCCATATCATGCTTTATATTATTCCACCAATAGAACTTTCACTAGAATGAATAGCATAACGGGCTCCATGAGCCTCGGCTATGACCCTTTCCCTCAATCCATTGACATTGGGAAGACATATCCTTCATTGGTATCTCAAGATACCATCACCAATAATCACAAATTCTGTGGATTTATTTTGGCCACATTACTCTTTATCTTTATCAAGTTAGTGTCCAATACTTGCTTCTCCTTTATCTCCACAACAAGAGACTACTGAGATACCAGAAGCACAAATACACCACCATCCTCAGAGTTCTCAAGTCAAACTCTAAGACTAGCAAAATGATGAATGTCCTTCACCAATTCCCGTTTGTCCTCATCTATATGGGCCAAAGTTCCCATGGACACATGGCTAAGAGCATCGCGACTACATTTAACTTATCGAGATGGTGATGAAGACTCCTATCATAGTCTTTCAATAGCTTAAGCCACCTTCATTTTCGAAGATTTAAATCCTTTTGAGTAAACACATTTTGAAGGTTCTTATGATCGAAAAAGATGTCGACATAAAAACTATAAAGATAATGCTGCCAAATGTTCAACGCAAAGACTACGGCTAATAACTCCAAGTCATAGGTTGGGTAGTTCTTCTTATAAACTTTCAATTTCCTAGAAGCATAGGCCACTACCCTACCATGTTGCATAAACACACAACCAAGACTAATACGAGAAGCATCATAATACACCATAAAACCATCACTACCCTCGGGCAAGGTCAAACTGGATTTGTAGTCAATTTATCTTTTAACTTCTCAAAACTACCCTCACACGCATCGAACCATAGGAACTTGACATTCTTTTGGGTCAACTTGTTCAATGGGCAACTATAGGGGAAAAACTCTCAACAAACCTTCTATAATAACCGGCTAGACCCAAAAAGCTCTAAATATTAGTTAGAGTCGTAAGTGTAGACCACTTCTTAACTACCATGACCTTTTGGGGATCTACCATGATTCCTTCACTAGAGATGACATGACCAAGAAAAGATACGGCTTTCAACCAAAACTCGCACTTGGAAAACATGGCATACAAATGATAATCCTTTAAGGTTTCTAACACGGCACAGAGGTAATCTATGTGATCTTCCTCACTTTTAAAATACACTAAGATATCATCAATGAAGACAATGAAAAACATGTCCAAGAATGGATGAAAGACCCTATTCATCAAATCCATAAATATTATCGGGGCATTGTTCAACCCAAAAGACATAACAAGAAACTCATAGAGACCATACCAAGTTCTAAAGGCAGTCTTAGGGATAGCCGTATCCCTAATCTTAAGCTGATGATAACTCGATCTAAGATCGATCATAGAGAAATACTTCGCACTCTGAAGTTGATCAAATAAGTCGTCAATCCTAGGAAGAGGATATTTATTCCTTTCGGTGACTTTGTTTATCTAACGATAATCAATGCACATATGAAGGGAACCATCCTTCTTGCTCACGAACAACACCAAAGCACCCCATGGAGACACACTAAGACGGATAAAAACCTTATCTAAGAGGTCTTTCAATTACTTCTTAAGCTCTATTAGCTCCGCCAAAGACATTCTATAAGGAGGGATAGAAATCAGAGGAGTGTCTAGAATAAGATTAATGCCAAAATCAATTTCCCTATTGGGAGGAGCACCTGGAAAATCATCAGGAAATACCTCAGGAAACCTATTAACCGCAGGAATGGATTCTAGAGAAAGCTCTTCCATGTTAGAATCTTTAACTCAGACAACATGATACAAACACCCCTTTGCAATCAAATTTGAGCTTTAAGATAAAAAATAAATTCTCCCTTAGGAACTAGAGAACCACCTTTCCATACATTAACCGACTCGGTAGGGAATTTGAACATGACCCTATGGGTTCGATAATCTAAGGTAGTATAGCGAGAGTTCAACCAATCCATCCCTATAATCATATCAAAATCAACTATGTCTAACTCTATCAAGTCAACAAGAGTATGTCTTCCACTAATAAATACCACACACCCTGTATAGACCCGTGAACAACAACCGAGTCTCCTATCGGGTAGAAATAAAAAAGGAACCAACAAACTCTTGGGACCACAATCAAGATGCACAACCACATACAGGGTTATATAGGAAAGAGTAGTCCATGGATAAAGTAAAAAATACACATCATGAGAGAAAAGTCTCAACATACCCATGAAGACATCTGGAGATGCCTCAGAGTCCTGGTGAGTAGCAAGTTCATACAAGCGGTTTCGGCTAGCACTGGACGGTGCCAGAAACATAAGCAGAGGCATACATAGTACCCTTTAGTGTGCGAGGAGGTAGAGTATCAATAGGGTTTATGTTGGCCCAAGAAACAGCTAAACAGGGGCACTCACGTTCCATATGCCTAACCAAACCATAATGATAACACCGGTTTCTACCCTTCTCACACTGACCATGATTAATCTAACCATAGAATCTATAAGGAGGGTGGGTTGAAAACGAATGGGAACCACTAGCCTAGAATTGGGCACCCTGTGCCCGAAACTCACTACTAAACTAAGGCCAAAAATCACCTGATGACTTTAGGTAAGGAGAATGAACACTAGCTGAGGAGAACTAACCCAAACTCCTTCACTTTTTTTGTGGACACTTGCCACTACTTTGCCCAGAAGGCCTAAATTTCCTTCCTTGTTTCTTACTAAGGTCAACTTTCTTTTTTTCTCATTCTCTACTTGTTGCATATACATAATCAATCTAGAGATATCCATGTTCTCAATTATAAAAGCCGCCTTGCTCTTGAGAACTAACTCACGGGACAATCCCAAGACAAATTTGTGCATCCTAGCCGTTATGCTAGCAACTATCAAGGGAGCATACCTTGATAATTGTTGGAATTTCAAGGTATACTTTTAAACGAACATCCTTGCTTGCTTCAAGTTCACAAACTCTTCCTCCTTTGCTTCCCTCAATCTTGAGAAAACAAGCAGTCTAAGAAAGCCTCGAATAAATCCATCCATTAAGCCGGACTAGCATCAACACCCCTAGAAAACTCCCACCCTTCATTCTATTGGTACGTTAAATCTTTCAACTATAGAAAGCAAGCTCAAATCCCTCTATTTTCAATGCATGCATAAATTCAAAAATCTTCTCCATTTCATCAATAAAATCTTGAGGATCCTCCTCAAACTTCATACCCGTGAACATAGGAGGGCTAAACCTTTTAAATTAGCCAATTCTTGTGGACTTAGAAGAAATGATAGCGAAAGCACCACACTCTGATTAAGAGTTTACCAATTAAGTCAAGAGGTTGATGGAGCAATGAAACTCTGCATTAGTAGCATTCCCTTGAGGGAAAAGAGGAAGAGATTCACTCTCACAAGCAGGGTTGAGGGGTGGAACCCCATTAGGAAGTTTAGATGCCTCATCCCTGGCCCAGGTCTGAACTCCAGAAGTTGGACGAGCATCGTCTATAGGACCCTCAGTCAGAGCCGAAGTGCTTGCCTGAGTCTCAGATCTCCTTGGAGGCATGATTTGAAAGATAACAAATGGAATCATAGGGATCCAAAACCTTAGACTTTATAGCTTGAGATTGAAACACAAGAAATGGGAACATTCCTAAGATGTCTTCTAGCCCCTCTTTTATAAGTATGGCATGCTTCACACCTATAAAATAGACTCTACTTGACATGATATTATAAACACCCATCTGACCATAAACCTAGGCTTTGATACCAACTTGACATAACCCAAAATTTGAGCTATTTCATATGGGCACCCCAAGCTCACATGAACTGGAGGTCACCCTACTATCCCAACCCAAAGATCTCATTATACCGTAAGAGTTGAAGGGACTCCAACTCACAAGTTAAGATTAGATAAATTAATATCATAATTCAACATTAGATTCATAATAATTAACTCACACCCAAGTTCACAGTTGTTCACAACACCTCTTTACAAAAAAATTCAATAAATTTATATGTCAGGACAAGCTCTCGACGATATCTAAGCCAAGTCTAAAAGAGACTAAGTCTAAACAAAAGATACCAAGAGATGTATGTCTTCCGAAGTAAGGAATCTCACCACTTCAAGTCAATGATGAACCAATTCAATCTCCTAATCACTACACAGGAAGAGAAGAAGATTCTCTGGCCCCTATATCGCATGAGGACATAGTGTTCAGAGATGGTTAGCAGTTCAAACGCTATCATGTAACTCAAAGATAAGTGATAAAATATCATGATCAATCAAAATCAAGTCAATATATCACATTTTATCTCATTCACACACTTATCCATACACATAGACATATCACATTCTAATTAAGATATCAAGGTTCATCATTATTCTCAAGCATTAATTCATTAGATATGAAGTGGGGGAATCCGACCTTTAACACTTATATGTTCAACAATTCACATTATGCATAGGACTTTAACCATATTCACATGCACTTAGAGAAGGACTTCAACCATGCTTGCTTACTCATTAGCCAAAGACTTTAATCGCATACACAATTATTCAAACAAGTGTCTCTTGCCATACATACATCCAATTAGACAAAGGACTTCAGCCACATGTCCACACATTCAATTGGGAAACACATTAGGTAAGGGACTCTAACTTCATGCTATACTTGGACTCTAACCATAAGCCATTTTATTCGGCGAGGTTCTCTAACCTTAAGAGATCTCTTTAAGTAAGGTACTTTAACCTTAAGAAATATCATTGGGCAAGGGACTTCAACCTTAAGCCACCACATAAGGCAAGGGACTTTGACCTCAAGTCATCACAACTATCATTAGTTGGCATTTGGGAATTCAACCCTTTTCACATTTATCAACTAACATTCAATACAACATTTAAGGAATTTAACCATTTGAGTCAATTCAACACTATACATGACCGCATGGTCCTTATAGGGGCCTTCATTAATCAACCATTTTAATAGGTCAATGCCTTTACTTAATTCAATATAAAACTCAAGTTACGGTCATCAATACACTCACGAAAACTCATATTTCAATCATAATCTTATACCATATTCCCACCACACTTGGGTTCAACACACGATTTAAGTTTATATTTATATCTAGGGACTTTAACCTATCAATAGCCATAAACCAACAAGGTTATCAATTTTAATACAAATTTTTCATAATTCCCTTAACATATTATTTATCAATCATTAATTCTCATGGGTCCAATTTCCCTAGTTCAATACATCATCAACATATGACTAAACAACTCACTTAGACATTTTCACAAACACATTGGGTGCATACCTTCAACAAGGCTATTTACATGGTAAATATTATCAAGATTAGGGTTACTCAAGAATCTCATTTTAAACCACATGCAAAAAGCACTCATACATGCAAACTATCATCAATGTTGCATATAAACATAAGTCTAGGCAATATTTAACATTATATATCATTAGGCAGCAAAACCCTTTTTATTTGATTTCAAAACCACCATGTACACTTACTAATACAAGTGTGAAATACATGGATTTATAGATATTTAAGGAGGGAAAGAGATACATTCCTTAAACAAGATGACAAAACAATAATCTTGGTTCTTTCTTGACACTGGATAAGCTCACTCCAAATCCTAGCCTCCAATCTTGCTTCAAGAAGCTTTTAAAGTGTTTTAGAGTATTTGAGTCTTATAAAATAAGTCTTAGGAGGCCAAAATGACTTCTATAGTGAATTTAATTAGGGCTTTAGTCAAGGGAAATAACTACAAAGCCCTTATTTAAAAGCTGAAAAGTGAACTCACCCAAGGGTACGACTCCCCCATATGATTCCCTTAGTAATCATACCCTAGGATATGAGTGGTACCCTAAATCATACCCTAAGATTTTCCTAGGTCAACCATAATATTGTGGGTAATAGTGATCACCCTTGAGTCATAACCAAATGGTACAAATCACCCCCTGGTCGTATATACAAATTGTATACCAAATAGTGCACTCCAAATAGAAATTACCCTCTATACAATTGAGTTGCATACGACTCATATGCATGAGGTATGATCAAGGGAATTTCATTTCATATATAAAATAGTATTCTACCCCTAACATTTTGTCTAAGGTATAGGAGAGAAAAGGGGAATGGATACGACCCATATCCATAGGTATAACTCAAGCTCCAAGTCGTACCCAACTCAAAGGCACCAAAAGTTGTTATTTTTCTCAAGGTTCAAGACCTAGGTATTTTAATTAGAGTTTTCCTCTTGGACTCCAAGTATTAAGGTATAATGGTACAAAAAGTAGTTCGATCATCTCTTGGTGTAGAGATTAAGAAGAAGCAAGTGATAGATACTATCTTGATGAAAATCAAGAGTGATGTGGCTATGCAGAAGGTAATGGTGTTTGAAATTAGTGGTAATGATACTTTATAGTACCAAGGAAGCTTGTGTGTTCCTGATGTCATTGGTTAGTAGTAAAGGATCTTGGTTGAGGCATATGAATCGCGCTATGTTGTTCATCTCAATTCCACAATGATGTATTATGATCTCAAGGAGATATATTGGTGGAATAGTATGAAGAGAGGTGTGGTTGATTTTGTGGCAAAGTACGTAGTTTCCCAACAAGTTAAGGTTGAGCACATGAGACCTAGTGGGTTGTATTAAGAGATTTTTTTTGCTCGAATGGAAATGATAGGTAATCAATATGGATTTTATTACCGATCTTCCTCATTCTAAAAAATAATAAGATTCAATTTGGGTCATCGTGGATTGGATGACAAAGTTTGCTCACATCCTACCAGTGAGGACTACCTTTTCGACAGAGGATTATGTGAATTTATATCTTCAGGAGATTGTAAAGTTGCATGGGGTACCTATTTTGATTATTTCTGATCATAGAAAATAGTTTATATCTCATTTTTGGCAATCTTTTTAGAAGGGATTGGGTACTAAGGTGAGTCTAAGTACATCTTTTCACTTGTAAATAAATGGACAATCAGAGAGAACTATTCAAATATTAGAGGATATGCTTTGGGATTTTGTGATTGATTATGGTGGTGGTTGTGTTGAGCATCTATCTTTGGTCAAGTTTTCTTACAATAATAGCTATCATTCTAGTATTGGTATGGATCCTTTTAAGGCATTGTATGGTAGGAGGTGTAGATCTCTTATTGGTTGGTTTGAGCTTGAGGAGGTGGATATATTTGGTCCCGATTTGGTTAATCAGGCTATGGAAAAGGTAAATATGATTTAGGATAGGTTTGAGCCTTCCCAAAGTCGCCAAGAGTCCTATGCGGATGTTAGGCATAGAGACTTAGAGTTTGAGGTTGGTGATAAGGTTTTCCTTAGGGTATCTCCCATGAAAGGAGTAGTGCAGCTTGGTAAGAAGGGAAAGCTCAGTCCTTGGTATGTTGGTCCTTGTGTAGTTTTGCAAAGGGTTGGAAATATTGCTTAGGAGTTGGAGTTACCTTCTTTCTTGAGCTCGGTTCAATCTAGTATTTCATGTTTCCATATTGAGGAAGTGTCTTGGTGATCCTTCTTCGATTGCTCCTTTGGAGGGGTTTGGTATCTCAGACTCTCTATATTATGAAGAAGTCCTGGTTGAGATCTTGGATAGGCATATTCATCGGTTGAGGACCAAGGATGTGGCTTCGATTAAGGTTCTATGGTTAAACCATAAGTTGGAAGAAGATATGTGGGAAGCGAAAGAGGACATAAAGTCTAAGTATTTGCATCTATTTTTTTCTCTTAGGATTATTGCAAAAGGTATGTGTCTTTGATGCATCTTTATTTTCTAAGTTTGTTAAAGGAAAGATTAATATATTTGTCTATTGGTTTTTGAACTTTTTTAAGGATTAGAAATATATTTGATAATACAAATGACTCGTGCATGTGGTTACCCCTACCTTGTTCGTCATTCAAGGATGAATGTTCCTAGTGGGGAAGATTGAAACACCCTAGTTTCTGGACCTCAGAACATTTCTTGGAATTCTGGTTTTTAGACCCAATATGACTCATGGTTATGGGCTATATGTTGGGGTATGAATGGTATGGTCTAGTCGTATGCTGACCAGTGTTGGTTGGTGGGGTGAATTTTGGTCCCTAAAATGCATACTACTTGGTGGTATGAGTCGTATGGTTGAATACGAATCATTTGGTTCCTTTACTTAACCTTAAACTTAATAACTTATGTTGGATCTGAGAATGAGTGGCTCACCAGGAGTTGTAAGCTAGGGTACAAGTCTATAACACGCTACACGGTGCTCATGACCCTAAAGAACTAAAAGCTAACCCATGACTGATATCTGTACCTGTATACTACATAATACATGGTATGATTGCAGAAACATAAACTAAAATGCCATAAGGTTCAGAATTGTAATATAACTAATAAAGATATAACATCTGAATGGGGTATGAAATACCCAAAACAAAACTAAAACAACATGATAGTCTAGAAAGCCTCTACTGACTGAACTGTCTGAATAAGGAGTTGATGGGACATGTCCCCAACTAACTACAACAAATAAATTACTTAATGAGATAGTAAATAAATGATCATGTCCTCGAGAGATAAGCACTCACTGCTAACTCTGACTAACTCTGACTGCTAAGGCTAGAATACTACTGATGCTCTAGAGATCGTGCTTCTGAACCTATGGTATAAGACACTATAGCGCAAATGCATTAGTACTTTGAATGTACTGGTATGTATGTGAGGTAGGCTGAATGTATGGGGTTTATATACATGAATAATACTAGCTAACTGACTAATATGAATGTGAAAATACATGCATAAATACATAGTAACTATATTTGAGATTGTGGTAACATGAATTTACTGATAACTAACATAACTGATAACTGAGTTCTGATGGCTGATATAACTGATAACATAAGTGACTATATCTGATAGTCTTGAATCTGATGGAACTAGATGAGTTCTGTACTATCTGAGTTGACTGTATCTGACAGTTTTGAATTTTGTAGAACTATGTGAGTTCTAATACTGAGACTGATTAATTGTATCTGACAGTCCTGATTCTGTAACTGAAACTATAGGAAGTAGTTATCTAACCAACATGCCCCAAATAAGGAATTATAGCTGAGTTGGGATCCAATCTGTAACCCTAATTGGAAGGGTGTTAATACCACGCCACTGGTAAGGACAACCTGTGAGTGACCCTCATCTGACAATGTCCCCAAAAAAGAATGGCGGGTCCCTCATCTAACAATGCTTATCCACCTTATCAACCCTCATCTGACAGTGTTGATGTCTCAACCTTTGCTGGCTATATAGTTTTGGAATGCAAGGATGACTTCTAAGAATCACACCCTCATCTGACAGTGTGTGTTCCCATCCTTGGGTTCACTCGGTGCTAATTTCTACTCCCATCTGAGTAGACACTGATCATGGATTACTGAACTGAACTGGACTGAATTAACTCAGTTCTATTGACTGACGGGATAGTACTGATATTACTGTGTTACTGAGCTTTCCTGAGTCATATGACTAACTGAGTTCTATGGATCATGGCTTGACTGATGATATTGTGAAAACATGACATGGACTCTAGGAACACAGCTATATTTTTTGGGTACAAGTACCCCCAGGACTCGATGGAAGGAAATTGACAAGGCATGACATTCTTGAATACATGACTAACATAAACAATCCATAATACAATAATTGAAGATATTTCATGGGCATTTGATTATCATAGCTTGGTACGTGAATAAGATAGCATGTATACATAGCATAATTTCATATGGCTAACTTATGAGCAATCCGACAAACAATTTCAATACATAAGAATAGCATGGAAGTCATTTGGATCATAATTAAACTATAGTGCATAATTTCTATCCTCCTAGGCATTTTATCAAACACCCTGCATGCACCCTTAGGGCATAGGCCTAATTATCAAATTGACAGATTATAAATAATTCAATTTATGGATTTCACTCACATGCTAATGTAATTTCATGAAAAATGCATACATATTCCAACTTGGGAATCATAACATAAATATCATGATTCATAATTTAAAATAGGGTTCTTGAGCTTTATGGATGAAAGGAATCCATAAGTCAACATAATGCATACCTTAGTTCTTGATTAAGTGAATATTGATGGAGAGAAGTTCTTGAAATTGAATCCCTAATTGAAACCCTAGCTTGTTCTTGAGAGAAAATTGAGAGAAACTAGTATATTTTGGGTGAAAAATGGCTAAACCACGTGTTATTGGGTTTAAATAGCAGTTGGAAATTGACTGTTTTAATCTTGGTCGCATCTTTAAATTAAGTGAAATTTTCTTGAATTGGACCCCTGGCGCGACACGGCGCTATCGCGCCGTGTCACTAGAATTTGAAAACTGGGAAATTGAGGGATGGCGTGACGCGGAGCCATTGCGTTGCCACTTCATTTGCGACCTAGAAGTTTGGCGCGATGCACAACTATCGTGGACCCCTACTGGAATTTGACAATTGCCATTTTATCCTATGGCGCAGCGTGCTACTGACTATTATGGCACTGTTTTACGACAAAAAGTTGAAATAGTTATAACTTCTTACCCGATTATCGAATTTAGGTGAATTTTATATCAATGAAAAGCTTATTGAATTTTCCACATGACAAAAAGTGAAAATATTGAAAATTCCTCTTGGAATAAAAATCATTCAATTTAGAAGCTAATACTTAACATTCTTGAGACAAAATTTGTTAAAAAACTTTAGGGTATTACAATATTTCTCCCATGGGAACATTCGTCCTTGAATGAGACTGAATGAGAGGGGAGAAACGATAAGCCAAAGTACATACTAAACATGACTACATAACTAACATTTCTGAGATTCATACAGAGCATGCATATCTGATGCATGATTTCATGACTGAGCTGATACATGAATGCATGACTGAGAGTACTGATAAGCAGATCACACATATCTAATGCATGAATACATGACGGAACTAGTTACATGACTGATATTTCTAATAACTAAGTCTTATCATAAGGAGAATGCATTTCTGATGCATGAACACATGACTAATCTGATGCATGAATATATAATTGGATATGCAATGGTACTTAGTACCAAGTTTAAAAAATGAAATCCTGAACATGAGGCTGATACCAACTCATAACTGAAATCTGGACATGAAAACTGAAAAACTTAAGGAGAACTATTACCTTGAGCTTGATCTGAGTCGGTGAAGAAGAGGAGAGGTTACTTGGTACACATGTCTACTTCTGCTTCCTAAGCATCTCCCTCAATGGACTGATTCTTCCAAAGAACTTTGACTAGAGAGACTTCTTTGTTCCTCAGTCTACGAGTCAGGTAGTCTAGAATTTTGACTGGAATCTCCTCATAAGAGAGGCTGTTCTGAAAATCTATGCTCTAAATAGGGACTACAACTGTTGGATCACCTATACACTTCTTGAGAAAAGAGACATAGAAGACTAGATGACCTAAGGCTAGATCTAAAGGCAATTTGAGCTCATAAGCTACCTTGCTGAAGCGACTAAGAATTTTGAAGGGACCGACATATCAGGGACTGAGCTTTCCCTTTTTGCCGAACCTCTTCACTCCCTTTATGGCAGAGATCTTTATATAAACATAGTCACCAATCTAAAACTCAAGATCCTTTCTGCACACATCTGGATAAGAGTTCTGTAGGCTTTGAGCAGCCCGGAGTCTTTCTCTGATCAACTAAACTTTCTCTAAGGCATCGAATACTAAGTCAGACCCAATAACTGAGGCCTCGCTAACTTTAAACCAATCAATTGGAGATCTGTACCTCCTACCATAGAGAGCTTCGAATGGATCCATCCGAATACTAGAATGATAGCTATTGTTGTATGCAAACTCAATCAAAGGCAAGTGGTCCCAACTACCCTTGAAATCAATTGCACATGCCCTTAGCATATCTTCTAGGGTTTGCATGGTCCTTTCCACTTGACCATCTATCTGAGGATAAAAGGTTGTACTGAGATGAATTTGGGTACCAAGACCCTTTTGGAATGCTTTCCAAAAATAAGAGGTGACCTAGGTACCTCTGTCTGAGATAATAGATTACGGAACAATATCCAATCTGACCAACTCTCTGATGCAGAGTTTGGCGTAATCCTCGAATGATTAAAAGGTATGAACTGGGAGGAAATGAGCTGACTTGGTCATCCTATCTATAATGACCCAGACTGAATTATCCTGACGACGAGTTTGAGGCAAACCCGTCATGAAGTCCATGTTTACTTATTCCCACTACGAAGTAGGAATAATGAACTCCTTCATAGGTCCACTAGGCTTCTGATGATTTATCTTAACCTGCTGACCAGTAGAGAACCTATCCATAAACTCTGAAATATCCCTCTTTATCCCACTCCACCAATAGATCTCCCACAAGTCGCAGTACATCTTTGTGGCCCCTAGATGAATAGAGTAGCACGCACCATGTTCTTCTATAAGAATTTGCTGCCTTAAGTCATCTACAGCTGGAAAACACAGACGACCCTAACAACAAGAACACCATCTCCCCTTTGGGAGAGAATCTCCAATTTCTGATCCTTAACTAACTCTTTCAACTTGACTAAGTTGGGATCTCTATCTTTCTTTTCTTTCACCTCGGAAACTAGAGATGATTCTAAACTACTCTGAACCTATATATCACCCTCCTTTGTATCGACTAAGGGAATGCCTATTCTGGAAAGCTGATGGAATTCCTGAGCTAACTTCTTCTTACTATCCTCAACATGAGCAACACTGCCCATAGAAAGTCTACTGTGAGCGTCGGCCACTACATTAGCCTTACTCGAATGATAAAAGACACTCATGTCATAATCTTTCAAGAGCTCTAACCACCTTCTCTGACAAATATTGAGATATGTCTGAGAAAAGACATATTGAAGGCTCTTATGATCTGTGAACACATCTACATGAAATCAGTATAGATAATGCCTACAAATCTTTAAGACAAATACTACGGCTGCTAACTCAAGATCATGAGTAGAATAATTCTTCTCATGGGGTTTAAGCTATCTGGAGGCGTAGGCTATGACCTTACTATGCTGCATAAGGACACAACCCAAATCTACTATGGATGCATCACAGTATACTACAAACCCATCTGGACCATCTAGAAGAGCTAAGACTGAGGCTGAGGTGAGTCGAGTCTTCAACTCCTGAAAACTCTTCTTGCAAAGATCTGACCACTAAAACTTAACTTTATTATGAGTCAATCTAGACATAGGGGATGCAATAGAAGAAAATCTTTCAAAAAACCTCCAATAATAGCCATCCAGACCCAAGAAACTCCTAATATCCAATAGAGAGATAGGGCGAGGCCAGTTTCTTACTGCTTTGGTATTTTTAGGATCTACTCTAATGCCATCACCAAAAATGATATGACCAAGGAATGCTATTGACCTTAACCAAAATTCGCACTTATTGAATTTGGCGAACAACTGATGATTTTTTAGAGTCTGAAGTACAATTCTGAGATGGTCTAAATGATCACGCTCACTGTAGGAATAGGCCATAATATCATCTATAAAGACTATGATGAACATGTCCAAGTAATACTTGAACACACGGTTCATCAAGTCCAAAGCTGCTGGGGCATTCGTAAGACCAAAGGACATGACTAGGAATTTGAAGTGACCATACCGGGTATGGAAGGCTATTTTTGGAATGTCACATTCTTTGACTCTGAGCTGATGATAGCCAGATCTGAGGTCTATCTTAGAGAAATAACTAGCACCCTAAAGTTGGTCGAACAATTCATCAATTCTGGGGAGAGGATACTTGTTCTTGACTGTGAATTTATTGACTTGACGATAATCGACTGTGAATTTATTGACTTGACGATAATCTATTATCAAACTTGTAGTTTAAAACATGAATTAATACAACTCTAATGCTCTTTAGTCCTTTAAATCGCAGGGTAATGCTATGCTTCAATACATGAGAATTTGCGGATGAACCCTAATTTAAAACATAGAAATTCAACTTTAAAATCATACTTTCAAGCACAAGGATGAAATATTAACCTTGTTCAAAACCCCATATACGTTAATTGGATAAATTCTTAAAGAAATCTTGGAATCGAAACTTAGATTCTTGAGTTCTTGAGAGAAGAAGCTTAAATTTTAGTTCTTGGGAAGAGGAAGGGTTTCTATGTGAGAAATTTTGAGGTTAATGGGCAAATAATACCCTTATGAGTGTTATGAGTCATGTTTTGGATGACTAGATTTGGCGGGAAAGGACCAAATTATAACTTGACCCCTTAAATCAAGAATAGTGGGGGAATAGCCTCCACAATGTGGACCCTATTTCGGGGGAATGGCCTCCGCAATGTAGACCCTATTTTGGGGGAATGGACTCCATGATGCGGGCCCTATTTCAAGGGAATGGCCATCGCTACACTGCCCCTATTGCGGAACCTTACAGTTTCTCATGAAAATGGTGATAAATTTTCTCTCGTGTATCAAATTAAGGCAAAATTTGTATCGTTGGAAAGCTAATTCAATAATCTATAATTTGGTGGGTCTTTTGATACAAGATTTTACATATGTGTAAAAAGTAATACACGTTAAAAGTTGATCCTTGCAATATTGAATCCAAAATTTGGCCGAATCAAAGGCTCTTAGCTCAAGTTTTCCCTAAGTGATTCCTATTAGCATTTTCAACTAATGAGTACTATTCATAATAGGAAAATAATCATGACACATGTATTCAAATACAAATCATGAGATTAGAACTTACACACGTAGGAATTAAGGTTCAATCTCTAGCCCAAAAATACGAGGTGTTACTTTATCACCCCCTTGGAATCATTCATCCTCGAATAATGGATAGGAACTTATTGAAAATATAGAAGTATGGAATAATGTAGACATGACATGTCTTCTAACTAGGATATAGTTGAGATGAAACATTAAAACATCCATCATGGAACTGATTTCTGAGATGAACCGACTCTATTGACTGTAAGATGCTGATTCATGCTGAGAGTTTTGAACTTACTTGAAAAGTTCATGATACAATAATATATAAAACTGTGAAGTGATAATTGATGCAATAATATTTGAAGAGTTAGTAAGGATGTAATAAGGTACGTAACTTCTCATTAGGGATTGTCCTTCAACAAAACATGTATAGAAATAAAAAAGGAAGGGGCTTATTGGCATCACCAAATACATTATGTAAGCACGAATCATAAGATAACAAGATCAAGGTCGTACAAAGGGTATCACAATGTCTGAGATGGAATACTTGGAAAATTGAGATCATGCACTGAACACTTATGAACTGAGTCATGATTAAATGGTTGAATCTGAAACATGATCCATGAACTGAACTAGATTCATAACTCACATGTATACGAACAAATTACCTTAAGGAATATGCATATTCGTGAAGTTTCAGATAGTAAGTCTCGATGAAAAGATGGAAAACCATAGGAACTTGTCCGTCTGACTGGTACACTGAGTTGTTGATTATACAGAGTGAATTATAATGAAAGCTTATACTTAACTGAAGTATTTCTTCAACACTATTTATAAGAAGTTCTAATAACATTAGGGAGCAAAGAATATTTGACATGATATGAATAAGATATATGAGTAAGGAATCTTAATATGGCTATAACTCTATAGCATGTAACATAGGCCTATGAAACAAAAGTTATGATATAATTACTTGGCCTTAGGCAACATAATTCCCAATTCAAGCTTAGCCTCGCTCCTTATATACTAAAATGGGTACATATAACTACTCCATACAAAGTCTGAGTTGAGCTACATACTCTAACCATGTTCAAGCCTAACTTGAAATCATAAGGTACTGCACATAACACAATAATACTAGTCTGAACCATGAATTCAATACTTCATGCATTTTCACAACTTCTTATCTCAAGAATAATTCTTTTTACTAGTTCAACAACTAAATTCAACCTCTTCCTAAGAATTCACTAGCGCACAATGCATCCATCCACTTATATACTAACATAAAATTCAAGCCTATCATTATAACCACATATGAACTTCTAAGCAACCAACCTAACTAGAGATTTTTTTTCCCATATTATCCAATACCTCTATCAATAACAACTTTCATGTATTATCCCTAAAAGAACACATACAAAATTTCAACTAACCATGACATATACCCAAAGCATTACCTCAATATTCCTTTAAACTTTTAGCCTTAAATAAAACAAGCATACAACTATCTTTTCCAAATATGAAAATTTCTCAATATTCCTTTAAACTTTTAGCCTTAAATAAAACAAGCATACAACGATCTTTTCCAAATATGAAAATTTTTCTCTATCCCATCTAATTCGTTGATCATCAATTTTTCATCACCACTAACTTAACATAAGGAGAGGTCACTGAAAGGTTAGAACATGAGGACTTGAAGCATTAAAGAATGTTATGGATAACTTGGACACTTAACTGAGGCCTGAGTAATAGAGTATCAAAAGTATGAATTCATTAAATAGATCAAAACAGAGGACATACATGACATAATTTGAATTTCTCTAATTATTATGAGTGTAGCATAAGTATCTGGAACTGAACATTCTATAAAGCATGACTACATAAGTCATAAGTTGCATGACCTGAGTTTGGAGTTCATAATTTCAGGAAATATGATTCGTATTGTTGAGTGAACTGGAACTCCTTGTACTAGAACTGGGAGCGCACATGATTCTACATTTTGTGTATAAACATGAACTATGATCATGGAGATGACATGTAAGGCATTAGTAGATGTTGTGATAACTAAAGTATGAAACTTTGTGCTGAGAAGAGAATGGGTCAGGCACCTTTCTCCCCTACTAAAATTCTACAATACACTGCATCACTACTTAAATCTGAGAGCCTGACTTGGTTCCTTGTTCTATCATCTCCCACTTATCTTTAACCCATAATTCTTAGTGTGTGGACCTCTTTAATAAAATCTAAACTGAACTGCAACCATTCTACTCTAGATTCCAAGATATAAAATACACATAAATAAGAAGCTCACCCTAAAAGACTATACCTGAAAGTATAATACCTACTTCTAACACTTCCTTCTGAGATACAACTCTTGTTTTTGTATATCCCCAATAGTCATTATATAATAACTTGAACACTTACTAACTTAGAATCTTCATGAGTATCACCATACCATGAGTTCACACTATCTATAATTTCAACTCTTCTTTCTATTTACTCAATCATCTAAGATTCAAACTTAGATTCTGACACATAACATGGATATTACCAAACCTTTAATGAACTATAATAACTTCCTTCATATCCTACTAATATCACACCTCTAAACTTATATGTTTCCCTAAACCATGAAAATTACCATTACACTAACATACCCAACATCATCAACATATAACCCATAACTTAGATGGTAAGAACATCTTATACTACATAACTAGCCTCTTTTGCACCTAGCAACTTAAGGGTACTATCTAAGCACACACACTATAAAACTTAGAAATAATACAATCCTATATCACGTTGGGAATACCTCTAAATCATGCCCACATCATCATACTTAATTTTGAATTAATAAATTTAAATGCTTGCATACATTGTTTTAAACCTTCTGATTCACCTCTTATACACTCGCCCAATGGAAACATAATCTAAAAAATCAAGATAAACATTATCCCCACTTTTACTAGTATAAAATTTTGGATTCATGCTTCTAACTCTAGATCACATGCTATCATAGGATTCTGAGAAGGGATCTAAAAGCACATCTAACTTTGGCTTAGTGCACGATATTTCATGAACATGATTAGAATATTTCAAACTTTAGAACGTAAAAGCAATAATGAGATACTTTTGAGCCTTCGTGCAATCCTATAACTATCTATGGGGACTATCTAAGAAAATGCTATCTGTAAGGATTTAAGCTTGGTTGTTTCTGTTGCCTCAAGAATAAGGCAGAGTTGGCACGAATGGATTAACGTTAAAATCTACATAAGTTCCAAAGAGAACTCTTCTACTACACGATCAGAGACATAAAAGAAGAGAAACATTTCTTAAATACCCTGTAGCTTCTCAAAGAAAAAAACAGATATCTCTGGACCATTCCATAAGACTCTACTAGACAAGGCTTCATCGAAACCCTTGAACACTTGAACTCTTTGCTCTGATACTAAGTTTTGTCACGACCCAACGCTAGCCCCTAGTCATAACACGGTTCTTAGAATCACAAGTTATCCCAACCTAACCTATGTAATGGCATACTGCTTGAGCAACTAATTTAAATTGTATAAAAGCTAGATTTACTGAGCGGAAACATGATCATGAGAAAGTCTAAATGAATGTAATACATATGAAGTTTACAACATGATAAAACTAAAGACAGAAATTTTAACTACATGTAATGACACCGACTAACTATCTATGAAGCCTCTACAATATTGCTATAGATATCTAGGACATGGCTCAAACTACGACTAATCAATACATATGGATAATCAAAATCTAACACATGAATGATAATGGACTAGAGTCCCAAAATAAGAGGACTTATCACTTGCTAGCTGAAAGCTGAGAACTGTCTGATTATGATGTGTGGGCTATAATAGGTACCAATATTATGAAACAATGTAGCCACACAGGCATATGTGTTGTCAGTACTTTTGGAATGTGCTGAGCAAGTGGGGATGAATGCAATAAGTAAAACTGATTAAATACATAATCTTTAAATATGCATGATATGTACAAGTAGATTCACCAAGAGACTAAAATAAACTGAAAGCTTAAGTATCTTAAAACATAAGTAACAAACATAATCTTATAAGTTGGTGAATTACTACACTTAGTTTCTTAAATCTTTACTCTTGTACAATAAGTAGAACTGAAGTTGGGAAGCCGTAAAAACATAAATATTGTATGTAAATCACATGTAAAGCTAAACATCATTTAAAACTGAACTAAGGGCATGTATGGATACTGACCATGTAAACATGAACATGTAAAACTGAGAATGCAAGACCAAGTAAAGCATGTACTAAAATGATCGGAATATCTGAATAACAAAAATAATCTGTAAAACTAAATTAATAAATACTAAAATCTATCAACTTTGTCAACCAAACCTGAACGTCTGACCCATAATGACTGAATAATGACTATAATTGTGGGAGAAATCCTGTAACCTCCATAAACCATGTCAGTTATCATGGAGTTTAACGTCTGACCCACGTCGAGAAGGGTTGTTCTATCCATGCCATCGGAATAGAACCTGAACTAGAGTGATCACTAAAATGAGCCCATTCGATAAGGGGAAACACTCTCAGGCGAGGCCCCTAAACCTACAGTGGTACATAGTTTTTGGGGAAGTAGGATGCATTGAACCCATATTCCCCACTCAGTGATAAATCTTATTCCCGACTTAAAGACACTAAAATACTAATTGGTGCATGAATTAAAGCTGATAAGACAATCTCAGGTCATGGTGTTTTAATAAAAACATCAGTGCATATAGAGTTTCAAGTAATCATAAACATGTAAACTGTCAGTGCTTAACATGATCATAACAAGCTGTGTTTAATAATAGCATCATGAGTTGACTGACTCATTATTTGAAAAGTCTAAAACATAAGTAAACATGTATGTATCGGGTGTTCATAACCTGCCGGTACTGAATAATCATAAAAACATGATAACAACTCTTAAAACGGTAATATGAAGTCATAATCCAGAGATCCAAAACATTGGACAGTTTAATACTTGAGTATGATACATAAATTTAAGCATAGGTACATAATAAACTTAGGAGAATAACTAATTTCTCATCAGAATAATGAAATTGAAGACAAAATATCAAACTTGTAGTTTAAAACATGAATAAGTACAACTCTTATGCTCATTAATCCTTTAAATCACAAGGTAATGCTATACTTTAATACATGAGAATTTGGGGATGATCCCTAATTTAAAACATGTAAATTCAAATTGAAAATCATACATTCAGGCAAAAGGATGAAAGATTAACCTTGTTCAAAATCTTAGATACCTTAATTGAACAAATTATTAAAGAAATCTTGGAATCAAAACTTAAATTTGTGAGTTCTTGAGAGAAGAATCATGATTTTTGTTCTTGTGGAGAGAAAGAGTTTCTACGTGAGAAATTTTAAGGGTAATGGGCAAAAAATTCCCTTAATAATGTTATAAGTCATGTTTTGGAAGACTGGGTTAAGGGAAAAGGACCAAATTACCCCTATGACCCCATAAATGAAGAATAGTGGGGGAATAGCCTCTGTGGTGCAGACCCTATTCCAAGGGAATGGCCTCCGAGATGCGCACCCAATTCTGTGGGATGGCCTCCATGACACGAATCCTATTCTGGGGGAGTGGCCTCCGTGGCACGGCCCTATCACGGAACCTTACTATTTCTCATAAAAATGGTCATAACTTTTTGCTCGGGTATCATATTAAGGCAAAGTGGGTATCATTGGAAAGCTAATTCAATCATATTTAAATTGGTGGGTCTTGATATGCAATATTCCACATATGTAAGAAGTTATACACGTTAAAAGTTGACTCTTGCAGCATCGAATACAAAAATTTGGCCGAATCAAAGGTTCTTAGCTCAACTTTTCTCTAAGTGATTCCTATGAAAATTTTCATCTAATGAGCACTATTCACTCTAGGATAATGATCATGACACTTATATTCCAATACAAATCATGGGATTAGATTTTACACACGTGGGAATGATGGTTCAATGTCTAGCCCAAAAATGAGGAGTGTTACATTTCCCCCTTGGGATCATTTGTCCTCGAATGATGGACAGGAACTTAGTTAAACATTAGAAGTATGGAATAATGTAGACATGACATGTGTTCTAAAAAAGGATATAGCTAAGCTAAAACTTTAAAACATCCATCATGGAACTGATTTCTGAGATGACTCGATTCTATTGACTATAAAGAGCTGATTAATGTTGTGAGTTTTGAACTCACTTGAAATGTTCATGATACAATCATACACATAGAACTGTGAAGTGATAACTGATGCAATAAAATTTGAAGTGATAGTAAGGATGGAATAAAGTACGTAACTTCTCGTTAGGGATTGTCCCTCAACAAAACACTTATAGAAATATAAAAAAGGCTTTATAGAATCACCAAATACATTATGTAAGCATGAATCATGAGATAATGAGACCAAGGTCAGACAAGGTGTATAACAATATCTAAGATGGAATAGTTTAAAGTTGAGATCTTGCACTGAACACTTATGAACTGAGTCATGACTAAATAGCTAAATCTTAAACATGATGCATAAACTAAACTGGATTCACAACTCACATGTATGCAAACAAATTACCTTGTGGAATAGCCATATTCATGAAGCTTTGGATAACAAGACTAGATGGAGAGATGAAAAACCGTAGGAACTTGTTTGTTTGACTATTACACTGAGTTGCTGGCTATACGGACTGAATTATACTAAAAGCTTATACTCAACTAGAGTATTTCTTAATACTCTTTCTGAGAAATTCTAATAACATTAGGGAGTAAAGAATCTTGAGAATGATTTGAATAAGATATCTAATTAAGGAATTTTAATATGGCTATAACTCTGTAACATGGAACATAGGCCTATGAAGCATAAGCTCAGATAGAAATACTAGGCCTTAGGCAATGCTACTGCCCAATTCAAGCTTAGCGTCGCTCCTTAAATACTTGCATGGGTACATATAACTACTCCCTCCATAGTCTGATTTGAGCTACATACTCTTACTATGTTCAAGTCTAACTCAAAATCACAAGGTACTACACATAATACTAGTCTGAACCATGAATTCAATACCCCATGCATTTTCAGAACTTCTCATCTCAAGAAGAATTTTTCTTACCACTTTAATAACTAAATTCAACCTCTTCCTAGTAATTCACTAGCTCCACAATGCATCCATCTACTTATATATCAACATGAAATTCAAGCCTATCATTATAACCACATATGAACTTCTAAGAAACCAACCCACGTAGGAATTTTTTTCCCATATTCTCAAAGACCTCTATCAATAACAACTTTTATGTACTATACCTAAGAAAGAACAAACGAAATTTAAACTAACCAAGGCATATACCAAAAGCTTTTCCTCAATACTCCTTCAAACTTATAGCCTTACATAAAATAAGTTTACAATGATCTTTTCCTAATATGGAACATTTACCCTCTCCCATATAAATGACTGATCATTAGTTTTTCATCACCACTACCTTAACATAAGGAAAGGTCATTAAAAGGTTATAACATAAGGACGTGAAGCATGAAAGAATACTATGCATAACTTGGACACTTAACTGAGGCCTGAGGAATAAAGTATCAAAAGCTTGAATTCATTAAAGAGATTAAAACTAAGGACATACATGACATAATTTGAATTTTGTTGATCATTAAGAGTGAAGCATGAGTCTCTGGAACTAAATATTCTGTAAAGCATGAGTACATGAGTCATTAGCTGCATGGGCCTGAGTTTAGAGTTCATAATTTCAGGGAATATGATTTGTTCTGCTGAGTGACCTGGAACTTCTTATACTAGGAACTGGGAAAGGACATGATTCTATATTATGTGCATAAACAAGAATTGTGATCATGGAGAGGATATGTAAGAAATTAGTAGATGTTGTGATGACTAAAGTATACAACTTTACGCTGAGATGAGAATGGGTCGGGCATCTTCCCCCCCTACTGATGTTCTACAATACTATCGCATCACTACTAAAAACTGAGATCCTGACTTCATTCCTTGTTCTATCATCTCCCCCTTATCTTTAACCCATAATTCTAAGTCTGTGGACCCCATTAATAAACTCTAAACTGAACTGCAATCATTTCACTCTAGAGTTCAAGATATAATAATACACACAAATAAGAAACTCACCCTGAAAGACAATACCTGAAAATGTAAAACCCACTTCTAATACTTCCTTCTGAGAAAAAACTCTTATCTTTCTATAGCCCCAATAGTCATCATATAATAACTTGAAGACTTACTAAATTAGAATCATTATGAGTATCCCCATACCACGATTTCACATCATCTAGAATTTAAACTCTCCTTTTTATTTGCTCAATCATCCAAGATTCAAACTTAGATTCTAACATGTAACATGGATATTCCCAAACATATAATGAACCGTACTAACTTCCTTAATATCCTACTAATATCACACCTCTAAACTTATATTTTTCCCTAAACCATAAGAATTACCATTACACTAACATACCCAACATCAACAATATATAACCCATAACTTAGATGGTAAGAACATCATATACTACATAACTAGCCTCATTCACACCTAGCAACTCAAGGTACTATCTTAGAATACACACTGCAAAGACTTAGAAATAATATAATCCTATATCACTTTGGCACACCTCGAAATCACACCCACATCATCATACTTAATTTTGAATCAATACACTTAAATTCTTGCATACACTGTTTCAAACCTACTAATTCACCTCTCATACACTAGCCTTATGCGTAGATAATCTACTAAATCCAAATAAACATTATCCCCACTTTTACTGCTGCTAAACTTCGAGATTTATGCTTCAACTCTAGATCACATGTTGTCATAGGATTCTGACAAGGGATCAAAAGCACATCTGATGTTGACTTAATGCTCGATTTATAATGAACATGAATGGGATTTTTCAATATTAAGAGCATAAAAGAAGTGATGGGATACTTTTAAGCCTGTGTGCAATCCTATAACTCTTTCTGGGGACTGTTTAAGAAACTGTTATCTGTAAGGATTTAAGCTTGGCTATTTCTACTGCCTCAAGAATAAGGCAAAGTTGGCATGAATAGATTAACGTAAGAATCTACGTAAGTTCCTTAGAGAACATTTTTACTACACAATTTGAGACATAAATGAAAGGAAATATTTCTTAAATTCCCTATAGCCTCTCAAATAAAAGTATAGACATCTTCGCATCGTTTCACGAGACTCTACTACACAAAGCTTCATAGACACCCTAGGACACTTGAACCTAGTGCTCTGATACCAACTTTTATCATGACACAAGGCTACCCCCAGTCTTAACACGGTGCTTAGAATCACAAGTTATCCCAAGCTAACCCATGTACTGGCATACTACTTAAGCAACTGATTTAAATTGTATAAAAGCTAAATTTACAAAGCAAAAACATAATCTTAAGAAAGTTTGAATGACTGTAATACTGATAAAATTTACAACATGATAAAACTGAAGAAAGAAATGTGAACTACATGTAATGACTCTAATTGACTATCTTTTAAGCCTCTATTATACAAACTATAGATAGTTGGGACATGACTATAGCTACCACTAATCAATACATATGGATAATCAAAATAAAACACGTGAACTACAATGGACTAAAGTCCCCAAAACAAGAGGACTTATCACCTGCAGGCTAAAAGATAAGAACTACCTAATTATTATGTGTGGACTACAACTGGTACCTACATTATAAAATAATGTTGTCATACATACATATATATGGTCAGTACTTTTGGAATATACTACGTAAGTGGGGATGAATGCAATAAGTAAAACTTATTAGATACATAATCTTAAAATGTATATGACAAGTGCAAGTAGACTCACCAAGAGACTGAAATTAACTGAAAGTTGAAGTATCTTAAAACATGTGTAACAAATATAATCTAATATGCTGGTGACTCACTATACTTATTTTCTTAAATCATTATTTTGTAGAAGAGTAGAACTGAAGATGGGAAGAGGTAAAAACATGAATACAATATACTAATCTCAAGTAAAACTAAATATGCTATAAAATTGAACTAAGGGTCATGGATTGATATTGAGCATGAAAACATGAACATATAAAATTGAGAATGCAAGACCAAGTAAAGCATATACTGGAATGATCTGAATATCTAAATTACTGAAATAATTTGTAAAACCGACTGAATAAATACTAAAATCTATCTACTTGGTCAAGAAAACCTGAACTGAGATAAATTGAAGACTGACAAAAATTATGGGAGCTATTATATAACCGACATAAACCATGTGAGCTATCATGAAATCCAATGCATGACCTACATTGAGTATGGTTGTTTTATCCTTGTTATTAGAGGAGAACCTGAAATTGAGTGATCACTAAACAGAGCCCATATTAGGCAAAGGAAAACACACTCTGGCGAGGCCCCTAAATCTACGGTTCCATGTTGTTTTTGGGGAAGTCATATGCATTGAACACACACTTCTAACTTGATGCTAAATCCTTCTCATAACTGAAAGACACTAAAATACTAACTAGTGTATGCACTAAAGATGATAAGATAAACCCAAGTCATTGTGTTTTAATAAAAACATCAGTGCATACCAAGTCTGAAGTAATCATAGGCATGTAAATTGACAGTGCTTAACATGATCATAAAAAGCTGAGTTTAACAATAACGTCACAATTTCACTGACTCGTTATTTGAAAAGTCTTAAATGTAAGTAAACATGTATGTATCGGGTGTTCATAACCCGTTGGCACTGAATGATTACAAAAATACGATAACAACTCTTAAAACAGTAATATAAAGTCATAATTTAGAGACCCAAAATATTAGACAGTTTAATACATGAGTATGATACATGAATTTAAGCATGGGAACATGTTAAACTTAGGAGAATAACACATTTCTCATCAAAATAATGAAATCCGAGACAAAATATCAAACTTGTACTTCAAAACATAAATAAGTACAACTCTTATACACTTTAGTCCTGTAAATCACATGGTAATGCTATGTTTCAATACATGAGAATTTGATGATGAACCCTAATTTTAAAACATGTAAGTTCAACTCTAAAATCACACTTTCGGGCATAAGGATGAAAGATTAACCTTGTTCAAAACCCCACATACCTTAATTGGACAACTTCTTGAGGAAATCATGGAATCAAAACTTAAATTTTTGAGTTCTTAAGAGAAAAATCTTTAATTTTTGTTCATGGGAAGAGGAAGGGTTTTTACATGAGAAATTTTGAGGGTTATGGGAAAATAATGCCCTTTGAGTGTTATAAGTTGTGTTTTGGACGACTAAGGTTGGGGGGAAAGGACCAAATTACCCCTTGGTTACATCAAGAATAGTGGGGGAATAGCCTCCGCAGTGCAAAGCTTGTTTTGGGGAAATGGCCTCCGCGATGCGGACCCTATTCGGGGGAATGGCCTTCTTGATGCAGCCCTATCGCGAAACCTTACTGTTTCTCATAAAAATGGTTATAACTTTTTGCTCCGGTATTGGATTAAGGTAAAATTGGAATCGTTGGAAAGCTAATTCAATAATATTTAATTTGGTGGGTCTTGAGATGCAATATTCCACATATATAAAAAGTTATCATCATTAAAAGTTGACCATTGTAGAATCGAATATCAAAATTTGGTTGAATCAAAGGCTTTTTGCTCAACATTGCTCGAAGTGTTTCCTATGAACATTGTCACCTAATGAGCACTATTTAGACTAGGATAATGATCATGACCCATGTATTCAAATATAAATCATGAAATTAGATTTTACACACATAAGAACAATGGCTCAATGTCTAGCCCAAAAATATAGGGTGTTACATTATCTCCCCCTTGGAATCATTCATCCTCGAATGATGGCTAGGAACTTATTGAAACTTTAGAAGTATGAAATAATGTTGACATGAAATGTCTGCAAACAAAGGATATATGACACGGCCCAACCTAGGGCCTTGTCGTAATGGGTGTCCCAAGTCCGACTGGGACAGGAGACCACTCCGGTTACCCAACTTGACCTCCAGTCGCCTACCCTAAGTTGGTTGAATTTTGAACATATTACAAGATAGTGTAACTATCCGAAGTACAGACTCTGGGATAGGTCTATTATCGAGACCGACCCAATCGAGTCTGACCGTCCCCTACCAATCGTACAACTATACCAAGCCAAACCAAACTATAGATCCAACTATAACCAAATAAGTTCCAAAACATAATATGATTAATCCCAAAATGAAATAAGATGGTACAGTGAGAATTATGTTCAATGATGTAAGCCCCAATAACAATGCGAATATTAAGGCGAAAACTAATACCGATCCCGCCAATACCAACCCATAGTACTACCATAAAGCCTCTAACCAAAAGAATACCAAAAGTTGGTTGGGACACGCCCCCAACCTTATACAAAACCAATATCTATAAGCAAGTCAAAGAATAACATCCATGAAATGGAGCCTTTCGGAAAGATAGAAGCTCACCACTTCAATCCAACAGCTATCTCCAAATATCCAAATGCTAAGCAGAAGGAGTAGAACAATCAGTTCCTGTATGGCGTGGGGATACAGCGCTCAAAGATGGGTTAGCGGGTGAACACTTGCATGAACTTAGGATAAGGATAAAATAATGCCACTAACAAAACAAAGTAAAAACCATCCATATGCACACAACCATACATATATATAACCATGCCGAGAAACAGGATCGGGTTTAGCATACCATTAAAATCTTTACCTGGGTTGTGTAGCACTATCGTCCTAAACTACCCACGGGCTATATAAGTTCAACTCCCCCTACCAAAAGGGCCCCAGTATGTGAAGCCACACGATCAAGGAAGAAAACCTGGGATGACTAGTACATCACCTAAAATATAAAGTGTGACAGCATGCATACGGTCACTAGGACCAAACCTCACATCGGCAAATATAAGCTTCCAGACTCGACCCCCCGAGACATCCACCTTCTATGAATTTGATACACACACCCCTCTTTTAAGCCCAATTAAATTATTTTCCAACCAAACCATTATTCCATTATTGTTAACCAAGCTATTAGTAGTGGTATCATCATACCGACTATAACTTGCAAGTATTGTCCTTAGCCAATCCTTAGGGGATTCCCATGTATGCCACATGATTTCTAATTAAACAAAAACCATGGCCACCAAGGAATTTTAAATCCATTCAAAACCATTTAAACCATTCATATCATTTAGGGTTCCATTACCAGGTTTAAACAACATAAGTTTCATTGAAAAACCAATATTATAGTGAAAGCATTATTATAGGCATTTTATCAATTACTTTGAGGGAATAGTATTTCTAGAACCAAAGTCCATTGCCAAATAATCAATACAACCAATTATCTAAAACCACCATTGATGCATATAAAAGCATAATTAAAAGCATAGGAAAACTATAACCAAGCATTCATAACCAAAACCCCAAAATCGTATTTTAAAACCCAAAATCATACAACATTTAAATCATGAAAACATTGTATAAAACCATTCCTTTAGTTGGAACTAACAATAAGGAAAGAGAACATGCCTTAAACCAAGATGATGATGGAGACCAAGACAAGCCCCAATTTACTCCTTAAGATGAAACCCAAGCTTCCTTGGCCCAAGAACTCTATAGATGATTTAAGAGTATTTTCCAAGTGTTTAAGAATAGAATAATAGAGAAAATAACCTTCCAAGTGAAATATAAGTCATGGGACTTTACTAGGATAAGTGGGGAAATGTACAAACTGCCCTTACATAAATTGCATTAAATTCCCATCATAGGGTATGACAAACCCTTACGAGTCATACCCATCCTGTATGAGTGGTACCCACTTCTCGTACCCTAGGATTTCCCTCTTGTACCCAACACTGTCTAAGGTACAACACACCTAAACCCAAGTCGTATTAAACTGAATGACTAGTACCCATAAACTGTACCCCTAGCATAATAGAATCTAGGAGGTTTGAACACCGACTACTATATAAGTCCTACATACAACTCGTACCCTGGCTTACAGCTCATGGTGAGCTACTCGTACTCAAATCCAACTTAAGTTACCAATTCTAAGGTTAAGTAAAGTAACCAAACAATCTGTACCCAACATATCCGACTTGTACCACGCAAATCATACCCATTCCAGTATCTACATCCATCCAACCAACTAACACTGGTCAACATACGACTAGACAATACCACCTGTATCCAAGTGTACGACTCGTTCCCTAAGTCGTATCTTTTCGAGAAAGTAAAAATCAAGGAAATTTTCTATGGTCCAGAAACTAGGGTGTTTTAGTCTCCCCTACTAGGAACATTTATCGTTGAATGATGAACAAGGTAAAGGAATCACATGCACGTGTCATTTGCATTATCAAATATATTTCCAATCTTTAACAAAGTTTGAAAACAAAGAGGTAAAGATATTAATCTTTCCTTTAACAAACTCAAAAAATAAAGATGTGTTGAAGACACATACCTTCCGCACAAATCCCAGGAGTAGAAAAAAATGCAGATACTTGAAAAAAATATAGATACTTAAACTTTATGTCCTCCTCTGTTTCCCATGTAGCTTCTTCCCCCTTATGGTTCCGCCACAGAACCTTAATCGAAGCCATATCCTTGGTTCACAATTGACGAACCTTCCTGTCCAAGATCTCAACTGGGACCTTTTCACAAGACTGAGAGTATGAGATACCCCACCCCTCTAAAGAAACAATCAAAGAAGGATCACCAAGCCACTTCCTCAAGATGGAGGATGAATAGAGTTCAAACAAAGAGACAACTCTAATTCATAAGTGACATTTCCAACCCTACGCAAAACCACATAAGGACCAATATATTAGGAACTGAGCTTCCCCTTTTTGCCAAACCGCATTACTCCTTTCATGGGAGATACCTTGAGGAACAACTTATCCCCAACCTTAAACTCCAAGTCTCTATGCCTTACATCCACATAGGACTTTTGTCAACTTTGGACAGCCTTAAGCCAATCCCGAATCACTTTCACCTTTTCCATAGCCTGATAGACTAAATCCAAACCGAATATATCCACCTCACCAAGCTCAAACCAATCAATAGAAGATCTATACCTTCTACGATACAATGCCTCAAAAGGGTCCATACCAATACTAGAATGATAGCTATTTTTATAAGAAAACTCTACCAAAGGTAGATGCTCAACCCAACTACCACCATAGTCAACCACACATGCCCAAAGTATATCCTCCAATGTCTGAATAGTCCTTTTATCTTAACCATCCATTTGAGGATGAAAAGAATTACTCAGACTCACCTTAGTACCAAATCCCTTCTGAAAAGACTACCAAAAATAAGATGAAAACTGCATACCTCGATCAAAGATAATTGAAATAGGTACCCGATGTAGCTTCATAATCTCCTGAAGATATAACTTCACATAATCATCCATTGAAATAGTAGTCCTCACTGGCAAGAAATGAGTAGACTTTATCATTCTATCCATAATGACCCAAATTAAATCATATTAATCTCAAGATCGAGGAAGATCGATAATGAAATCCATATTAATTACCTCCTATTTCCATTTGGGCAAAACGATCTCTTGATATAACCCATCAGGTCTCATGTGCTCAACTTTAACTTGTTGACACACCAAGCACTTTGCCACAAAATTAGCCACGTCCCTTTTTATACCATTCCACCAACACATCTCCTTAAGATCATGATACATCTTCATCGAGTTGGGATGTACAACGTAGCATGATTCATGCATCTTAGCCAAGATCCTTTGCCATAACCCATTGACATCAAGAACGTACAACCTCCCTTGGTACCATAAAGTACTGTCGCCACTGATCACAAACACCATTACCTTCTCCATACCCACATTACTCTTAATTTTCATTAAGAAAGGATCTACCAATTTTTTCTCCTTAATCTCCGCACCAAGAGATGATTAAACCACTTCCTGCACCATCGTCCCGCCATCCTTAGAGTCCAAAAGATAAACTCCAAAATTCGACAAGCGGTGAATATCTTTCACTAATTCCTACTTTCTTTCCTCCAAATGAGCTAAACTCCCCATGGATAAGCTACTAAGAGCATCAGTAACCATGTTATCCTTGCCTAGGTGATAGTGAAAGCTCATGTCATAGACTTTAAGAAGGTCTAACCATTTTCTTTGCCTAAGATTTAGCTTCTTCTAAGTAAACACATACTGTAGACTTTTATGATCAGAAAAGATTTCTACGTGCACTCCATACAAATAATGCCACCAGATTTTCAAAGCAAAAACCATTGCCAACAACTCCAAATCATGAGCATGATAATTCCTCTCATGTACCTTAAACTACCTAGAAGCATAGGCAATCACCTTTCCTAACTGCATCAAAACACAACTAAGTCCCACCCTAGATGCATCACAATAAACTACGAACCCCTCACTTCTGTCATGCAATGACAAGACCAAAGTCGAAGTTAGCTTATATTTCAAATTTTCAAAACTCCCCTCACAAGCATTCAACCAAGAAAACTTAACTTTTTTTAAGTCAACTTAGTCAAAGGAGCAGCTATCTTCAAAAAGCTCTCCACAAACCGCTGATAACACCATAATACTAGTCTGAACCATGAATTCAATACCTCATGCATTTTCATAACTTCTGATCTCAAGAATAATTCTTCTTACCACTTCAACAACTAAATTCAACCTCTTCATAGGAATTCTCTAGTGCAAAATGCATCCATCCATATGTATACCAACATGATATTTAAGACTATCATTATAACCATATATGAACTTCTAATCAACCAACCAACCCACTTAGGAATTTTTCCCATGTTATCCAATAACTCTATCAATAACAACTTTCATGTACTATCCCCAAGAAAAAACACATAAAATTTCAACTAACCATGATATATACCAAAAGCTTTGCCTCAATATTCCTTCACACTTATAGTCTTACATAGGACAAGAGCAGAATGATCTTTTCCTAATACAGAATATTTACTCTCTCCCATATAAACCATTGATCATTAATTTTTTCTCACCACTACCTTAACATAAGGAAAGGTCACTGAAAGGTTAGAACATAAGGACCTGAAGCATGAAAGAATACTATGCATAGCTTGGACACTTAACTAAGTCCTGAGGAGTAGAGTATCAAAAGCATAAATTCATTAAAGAGATCAAAACTATGGACATACATGACATAATTTGAATTTCCCTAATCATTAAGAGTATAGTATGATTATTTGGAACTGAACATTTTGTATAGCATGAGTACATGAGTCATGAGCTATATGACCTGAGTTTGGAGTTCATAATTTTAGGGAATATAATTCGTACTACTGAATGAACTGGAACTCCTTATCCTAGAAATTGAAAGTGCACATGATTCTATATTATGTGTATAAACATTAACTATGATCATGCAGATGATGCATAAGGCATGAGTTGATGTTGGGATGACTAAAGTACAAAACTTTGCACTGACATAGGAATAGGTTGGGAATTTTTCTCCCCTACTGATGTTCTACAATAAACTGGTGTCACTACTAGAATCTAAGAGCCTGACTTGGTTCTTTGTTCTATCATCTCCCTCTTAGCTTTAACCTATCATTCTAAGTTTGTGGACCCCTTTAATAAACTCTAAACTAAAATGCAACAGTTCTACTCTAGAGTCCAAGATATAACAAAACATATAAATAAGAAACTCACCTTGAAAAACTACACCTGAAAGTTTAAAACCCACTGCTAATACTTCCTTCTGAGATACAACTCTTATCTTTCTATAGCCCCAATAGTCATCATATAATAACTTGAGAACTTACTAATTTAGTATCTTCATGAGTATCACCATACCATAAGTTCATACCATCTAGAATTTTAACTCTTTATTTTATTTGGTCAATCATCCAAGATTTCTAACCTAGATTCTAACATATAACATGGATATTCCTAAACCTTTAATAAACCATACAAACTTCCTTCATAAGCTACTAATATCACACCTTTAAACTTATATTTTTCCATAAACCATGAGAATTACCATTACACTAACATACCCAGCATCAACAATATATAACTCATAACTTAGCTTGTAAGAACATCATATACTACATAACTAGCCTCATTCACACCTACCAACTCAAGGGTGCTATCTAAGAACACACACTGTAAAAACATAGAAATAATACAATCCCATATAACTTTGGGCACACCTCTAAATCACACCTACATCATCATACTAAATTTTGAATCAATAAACTTAAATTATTGCATACACTTTTTCTACTAAATCTAGATAAATGTTATCCTCACTTTTACTATTACTAAACTCCTAGATTCAGGCTTCTAACTGTAGATCACATGTTGTCATAGTGTTCTAAGAAGGGATCTGCAAGCACATCCAACTTTATCGTAGTTCACAGTTTTTAATGAATATGAATAGAATCTTTCAAACTTCGAAACATAAAAGCACTGATGTGATACTTTTAATCCTGTGTACAATCCAATAACTGTCTATGGGGATTGTTTGAGAAAACACTATCTATAAGGATTTAAGCTTGGCTATTTTTGTTGCCTCAAGAATAAGGCAGAGTTTCACAAATTGATTAACATAAAAATTTGCATAAGTTCCTTAGAGAACACTTCTACTGCACGATCTAAGACATGAAAGAAGGGAAATATTTCATAAATTTCCTATAGCCTCTTAAAGAAAATTACAGACATCTCTATACAGTTCAACCAAAATCTACTACACACGGCTTCATAGACACCCTAGGAAACTTGAACCTTGTGCTCTGATACCAAGTTTTATCATGACCCAAGGCTACCTCCTAATCATAACACGGTGCTTAAAATCACAAGTGATCCCAAGCTAACCCATGTACTAGAATACTACTTGACCAACTGATTTATATTGTGTAAAATTTAAATTTACTGAGCGAAAACAAGATCATGAGGTAGTCTGAATGAATTTAATACTGATAAAGTTTACAACATAATAAAACTAAAGAAAGAAATTTGAACTACAGGTTATGACTCTGACTAACAATCTATGAAACCTCTACTACACTGACTATAGATAGATGGGACATGTCTCAAACTACCATTAATTAATACATATGGATAATCAAAATACAATATATAAACTATAACGGAGTAAAGTCCCTAAAAATAGAGGACTTACACCTGCTGGTTGAAAGCTGAAAACTGTTTGATTATGATGTATGAGCTACAACTGGTACCTACATTACGAAATAATATAGCTAGGCAGATGTATATGTGGTCAGTACTTCTTGAATGTACTGAGTAAATGGGGATGAATGCAATAAATAAAATTGATTAGATAAAAATTCTTAAAACATGCATGCTAAGTGCAAGTAGACTCACCAAGAGACTAAAATAAACTAAAAGTTGAAGTATCTTAAAAATTGAGTAACAAACATAATATGATAAAGCTAGTAAATCACTATAATTTCTTTCTTAAATCTTTACTTTTGTAGAAAAAGTAGATATGAAGCTGTGAAGTGGTTAAAACATGAATACTGTATATAAATCTCATGTAAAGCAAAGCATGCTGTGAAACTAAACTGAGGTCATGTATGGATACTGAGCATAGAAACATGAACATGTATAACTGAGATTACAAAACTAGTAAAGCATGTACTAAAATGATCTGAATAACTAAAATAATCAGTAAAACCAACTAAAAAAATAGTAAATCTATCTACTTAATCATGCAAACCTGAACTAAGATAAATTGAATACTGACTGAAACTGTGGGAGCTATTATGAAACCGACATAAACCATGTGAGCTATCATGGCGTCTAACATCTGGTCGTGACATACCCCCGACCATAGCCAAAACCAAAGTCCAAAAAATAAACAAAAGTACGAAGAGAAGTCCATAGCATACAACGGAGTCTTCTAGAGTATGAAAGCTCACCACTTCAGTCCAATGCAAAGTTGTTCCCAAATACAAGATCACTGAGCAAGAGAAGTAGTACTGATTCCTGCATCACGTGGGGATACAATACCCCAAGATGAGTTAGCGGGTGAATGTAGCATGTACTCAGGAGTACGGATAAACTAATGTCATTATTAAAAACCAAAGTAAATAGCTATATGCAATCACATATATATATATATATATATTTCATGTTTGAAAAGGGAACCGGAGTTTGCATGGACTTAAAATTTTAACCTAGGTTATATAGCTTTATCGTCATAATCCACCCACGAGCTATATGGGTCCAAAACACCCTCTGAATGGGCCCCAGTGCATGTAGCTGCACAAATCAAAGATATTATAGAGGCCAAGGATTCACGTGTACCCTTCGCCCTCCATGATACATATATACAAGTATAAACTTGGGGGATTCCCATGTACCCTACAAGCATATGGTCAGCATGACCACTCCTCATGTCAGCAAACATGAGTTTCTAGTGTCTGTCCATTAGACTCATACCTTCATGATTAGGTATTACAACTAATCATTATTTCCCAATTAAAATATTTAGCACATAATCAAACCACCAATTTCAGAAATTAATTACCAAGGCGTTATGAAGCGGTATCGTCATACCGACTATAGCTTGCAAGAAGTATCATTGCCAAGTCTTAGGGGATTTTCATGTACCTTACAAGATTTCTAATTAAACCAAAACCATGGCCATCAATACCTTTCCAATTAGTATAGTGAATCGTATAATAACCAGAAAGCTCAAGACTCAAAAAAATTGCAAGGACCAAAACCCAGAGTGTTTCATACATAGACAGAGATACAATTAAAATAAAACATATCAGATGAATATCAACATGTATTTAGTTCTAATAAAATATATGCAATACCTTTAACAATGTGTCTCTACTTGTAACTTCAACAATTAGTCTTTTTTTTTATGAATTACTCCTCCGAAACTGGTAGATCCTCTATTCTTAAAAATTACCGCTCCTTTCTTCTTAGCCTTCTTTACTATTTTATCATGAAATTTATTCATAAATGTCATATTATTTTGATGTTTGGACCTATTTTCATGGAAAGCATCAGCGTCTTTATCAAATACACCAGACACAAAATTAATAATATCTTAATTTTATTTAAAGTAATCTTACTGAGAGATTTCAATGTTAAAAGATGGTCTTCAATTAAAGATTTGAATTAAGTTATTGAAGTTGATAAGATGAAAGTGAAGAAGAAATTGGAGGAAAATAACTCTTTTCAAAATCCAGAAGAAATTTATATAAAATTGATAAGAAAATCGCACCCTGATAGCGGCGCTAATGGAGGAAGTAACCGCCTCTTCAAACTTGTAGTTTGTATCCAAGAAAAATAAAGGGGTTAGGATGTATCTTTACTTTTTAATGAAAAAAGTAAAAAAAAGAAATTTTTGTAAACTTTTTAAACTGAAGGGATTTTTAGTAATTTTGGTATCTTAAGTTGTGCTATTATGAAATTTTTCCTAACTTTATTAAGTATATGTTTAGCCTAGACACTGTTGGACTCTTTTATTCCAAACCAACTACTGAGTTATTTTATTTTAACCCATATATATAACATAGTTATGTATATAGAATACATAAGCAATTGTGTATCTATATTGACATAACATATACATATCAGAGTTATGTATAGGACTCTGTTACACCTATTGAACTGTGTTATTTCAACCAATATGCATAGCACATTTGTGTATGAAAGAATTCTAGCTATTTCTCATCTTTATTTATCAGTATTAAAAAATTTTGTTTAAGTTTTGTTACATATTAAACTAATTGATTTGCAATATATATTATTACAGGGGATAAAATACACCAAAATGCCTCAACAGTATTGGAATATTCATCTTCTTGAGAAATTTCTTTGAAAAAATAGAGTTTGAGAAAATAGCAAAATTTTGATCAAATATATAAAATCTAATGTTGCTTGATGGACTACCTTGATTTGGCATTTTGAAATTTGAAATTTAAAGTTGTTACTGATTTTAAGGAATTCATTAATAAGGTGCAATCTTGGATAATTATTAGACCTGATTTATTTCCTTAAATATCGTTGCAAAAGTTAGTTTTGATACATAAGATACTTATGGATATCAATGTTTGTTTATGTATATGAATAATTAAAATTCGGGAGAGAGAAAATTTATTTAAAAATCTGAGAAAGAGGATAATTAAGAAGTAAACTAGTGGGATTTATGTTATTTATCCTTAAAATAAATCTCCCACCCTATTTTCTTTCTTCTTCAGACCACCCTTCTACCCCTACCCATTCTCTTCCCCCTCTTGTTCTTTTGCATCAATTTCATTTTCATCAAATACACATCATTTTTTCTTCATTTACACCATTTTCATCAAACCCATTTCTTTTTTCCTCCCCGCCCATCAATTCCATAAATAGAACCATTTCAAAATCAATAAATAGAATCACAAGTTGAATGCCACCATATGCAAGCGATAACAAATTTGAAAAAATCAAGAAATCATTAAGCAGGCTTACAACAACAAAAAAAAATATACATAAATTAAGTTTTGTAAATTATAAAATTGAGGAAATTGTTTGACTTGTGAAAAATTGAATTGGTCATACAATTTTTCTTCTTCTTCTCATAATGAATTTTGAAAAAAAGTGTGTTAAAATTCACAACTTCTTCATACACATTTTTTTTCTTGAAGAAATTAATGGAGTGTAATAGAAGTAGGAGTGGAGGGTTTGAAGAAGGAGAAAGTGGATTGAGATGGGGGCGGGCTTGTAAGAAGAATACATTTCTTCTTCTTCTTCTTCTTCTTCTTCTTCTTCTTGGCGGGGTTGTAAGAAGAATACATTTCTTCTTCTTCTTTTTCTTCTTCTTCTTCTTCTTCCTCCTTCTTCTTCTTCTTCTTATATCAAATTTTGAAAAAAGTGTGTTAAAATTCACAACTCCTTCATACACATTTTTTTTCTTTGTTGAAGAAATTGATGAAGTATAATAGAAGTAAAGGTGGAGGGTTATAAGAAGGAGAAAGGAGATTGAGATCGGGGAGGGGGGTAAGAAGAAATACCAAAAGAAGGGGTGAGAGGTGAGAGGTAAGAGGTGAGGGGGTGGGCGGTACAAAAATGGGTGGATTTTTATTATATATATATACTAGTCAAGTGCACGTGCTTTGCACGTGTGTATGACAATAATAATAATAAGTGTATATAAAAAATAAATTACTATCATTTATATTAAATAATATACTTGATCCATCTTCAAAAATTTCACTATTATGAATCAACTCCATTTAAAGTGACTTAAGGCTAATTTCTTGATAGAGAAAAGCTTACCCTTAAAAGATCTTCCATTTCTCTCTTTTAATACCATCCACTTAAGGCTAATTTCTTGATAGAGAAAAGCTTACCCTTCAAAAGATCTTCCATTTCTCTCTTTCAATACCATCCACGTCAAGGCAAGTAAAATCACATTTCATGTCATGAGTCTCTCATCAAAGACTAATAATTATAAATTATGAAACAAATATATGAAAAAAAATTAAAATGATATGCTGAAATATCTATTATTTAATATTATATTTGAAAGAAAAAATATGTTTTAGAGTTTTGATGATGACACTAAAACATAAATCGAGTAATGCAAATTATTCCTAACGTGAATCTCTAAGAGCCTAACAAAAGATTGAAATCAGTTATAAATTTGATTTGCTAACTCATACAACCCTTAATCCCCATTCTGATTTTATCTTCTAGCCAACTAATGACTTTATTTAATACTTATTTGACACTATGATTTGTTTGTTATCATGACAAATCACAATTTTTACTTTATCTTTTCCTCAATAAATTTTTTATTTAAGTATGATTCTGACAAAAGAGTACTAACTTGAATTATGCCATTATAAGAAATAGAGCTAACAAAAATAAAAAATAAAATTTAGAACAAAAAAAAACATACTTTAAATTCACTCGTACTCGGCATGAATGTTGTTCGCACGCTTTGTATAAATTTTTCTTTATCTGCACAAACACATTAAAAATTAATAATAATTTATTTACGAAGGTAAATACAAATAATTTAAATTTATGAGAAAAAATCTTAAAAGTCAAAGGATCTTGAATTTTGTTAAGTCTAATACGACAACAAAAGAATATGAACTTATTTTTAAGGTAAATTTAAACCAAAAAAACAAAAAGATAACAAACAAAAGTTTTAAAACCCCACAGAGAAAAGCTCATATTTATAATAATAATAATAATAATAATAATAATAATAATAATAATAATAATGATAATAATAATAATAATAATTTGAAAAAGCTAAAAAAGAATTTGGATCCATGGGGTTGGAACGTATATGTCAAGTCTATATAATTAATTAAAATAAAATGTGATTCTATACATATATTTTATGATTGTTAATTTCTTTTCATATATTTTAGGACTCATATACATTTTAGGATTCATATATTTTACTCAGATCAGGATTTTTAATTTATTTCCATATATTTATTTTATTAGGTTATTTCCATATATTTTAGGAGTTCTTGATTAAATAATATAATAATTGAAGAAAGAAAGTGAAAAGAGGATTTCGTCTATTGGAGAGTATTTTAATGAAGGGTAAAAAAGTTCAAATCACTTTTCTTCATACTTTTAATGTATTATAGATTATAGATAGATTCCAGATATAGATATATGAAGTAGAAGTGGGGCCCTCTCTTTTTTTTAATAAAATACATGTTTTTATTCTTATCTTTTTATAAAATGTCACGTCAGCATTAGGAGTGATATTAATTCACTTTAAAGTTATTAAGCAGGGTAAATAAATATGTGTTATGTTAAAAGTCTACAGTAAGTTGTGCAGATAAGTTTAGAAAGAAATGATGTATACTGTACACATGAATGTTTCCGTTTTCTCAATTCTCAACCAATTTCATAATCTTATATAGAAAAAATACTTGTATTAGAAGGTAATAAGAAAATCCACAAAAAGCTTTTTTTTCTTGTTTTCTCCATTAAAGAAGCATTGAAATATACCATAAGCTTTTACTTTCCCATTGTTTATGATTAATATATCTTGTAAAGGGCTTAAGGTAAAGAAGAAAAAAATTATGTTCTTGTTTGGTCTGTTTACATAGATAATAAGAAAATTAAAGGTAAAAGTTATATAGTTATAATTACATCCAATGCCTTTGGGTGATGTAGTTTATAAAATACCCAACAACTGTATAGGATTTGTAGATTTAAATATAATATACATACCTATGCATTTAATAATATAAATAATCACTATATAGATTTTGTATTTTTCGACCATGTGGATAAATTAGCTTGACCAAATCTCAAAAATATAGATATCATTTTCTTCAAGTTTACCAAAATTTGTTCCTTTCCTTAGAGAATTGCATCTAGCTTCATCTACCAGAAAACAATCGCCTATAAATACATAAGAATGGGGTACATAACAACATCTTTAAACCACCAAAAGCCCATGAATTTTTCTTCTTGGAGTGAATAAACTAGAACTTTTTTTGAATTCTTCATTTTAAGCCATGGCACCTAAAGTTTTCTTGTTGTTCATCTTTTTATTCTTTGTGCTTTTTTGGTGTCAGACAATTAAAAGTCAGTTCATGCGCAAATTTACATCACTTCTTTTTGGTGATTCAACGATTGACACTGGAAATAACAATTATATATTCACTTTATTCAAAGGCAATCATATACCTTATGGGAAAAACTATTTTAACCATGTCCCAATAGGTAGATTTTCAAATGGAAAGCTTGTGCCAGACATATTGGCTATTTCACTAAAATTAAAAAAATATGTCGTGCCACCATATTTAAATCCAAGTTTATTGGAAAATGATTATAGAAGTGGGGTTTGTTTTGCATCAGCTGGATCAGGATATGATGATTTAACAAGTTCAATTTCAGGGGTAATTTCAATGAGAAAACAGTTAGAATATTTTAAAGAGTATTTGAAAAAATTGAGAGATTTTTTTGAAGAGAAAGAAAAAGAGGAATTGAAAAAGGTGCTTTATTTTTAATTTTTATGATGTTCCAACAAGAAGGCTTGAGTTTAGCATGAAGGAGTATCAAGATTTTCTTCTAAACAATCTGCAAAGGTTAATTCTCCATCACATCACTATTTCTTTATTTCTTTTTTATTTTTATTTAACAAATATTTTATAATAAGTGATTTTGGAATAATGATAAAAGTATCTTCATGTGATAAATTTGTCACATATTAAGTCATGAAATTAGCCACTGATGATTGAGTCAGGGTAGATTACATATATCACATTTTTTATGGTATGACTTTTATCCGAATCTTATGTTAACGTGAGAGGTTTCATACACCGAGACGCAACATTTTATCACTATAGTATTCAGGTCAGATTGTTGTAACATGTCATACTATTAGTAATGTCGTTTATTTTGGATCAATGCTCATAGTTTTAAAAGGTGTCACTAGTGTTTAAGGCTTGCACAGTTATATATCTATGCTAGTACATTTGGGCACATTTTCATTATTCCATTGAATATTAATTAATTTTCCATCAATATAAATATCATGATATTAACTCTATCTATCAAAATTTAGACAGATGAAAAATGTTACTTATATTTCTGATGTCAATGAATATTTTCCTTTACTTATATAGGTATCATGATTAGCTTGTCCGTAGTTTTAACTTTCAGGAAAAAAAATTCAAATTAAAATAATTACTTTTGGTTAATCAAAAATAAAATTGATCTTTTCAAAATAACATATATACATATTTTATTGCTTAGAGTTAAATTATATATATTGATAATATAAAAACTTTCTTATGATCGATGAGTTTGACATCTTTGATAGCATGATACTACTTAATAGTGAGTTATATTGATAATGTAAAGAAATTTTACACTACTACATCATATTTATATGTTATTATAGGTAACTCGTTTTATTATCTTAATTTACTCATCTTACTTTTTTTATATCACAATTAATGTCAAAGTCACTCTATATTGTTGATGTTATATACATATTACCCATAATTAACTTATAATTGATATAGTTGTGTTACTCTTTTTTAAAAAAAAATTATGCAAATAAAACTTATAGAATTTTTTTTAATCTTAATTTACTAGGAACTTTATGAACTTGGATGTTGTAATATTATAGTGAGTGGGCTTCCTCCAATTGGTTGCCTTCCAATTCAAATGACAGAAAAATCTCCACTTCATAGAACTTGTATTGAAAAAGAGAATTCAGATTCTCAATCATACAATAAAAAACTTGAAGAATTGTTGCCATATTTACAAGCACAACTTCCAGGAAACAAAATACTTTATGCAGATATCTACACTCCTTTATCAGATTTCATCAATAATCCACATGATTATGGTAAGTTTTCAATTATGTAGCACGAATTCTTCAAAATTATTACTGAATACATATCAATCTCTTTAAAAATTATATTTTACTTGAAAAATTATATATGAATGCAGTATCATTTTAAAATTATAATATTATAAGAATAATATTTTATTTCGATAACTAAATTATATTAAGATATAAACTGAATGAATTTTTTTTTATTACGTGTTTATAATAAATTCTCAATAAAATTATGTTTAGTTAATCCAGTACTAAAAATTAAAAATTAGATATCCAAAAATATATGAAAATTTAAAGTCAGTGTGTCTTTTTCAAAATATCGATTAAAGTTCATAATTTTTGATGAAAATTAAAATTTGACAAATAATTTAAGATGAAAAAAATAATAATAACAAAAAGGTGATAATGACCAATTACAAAGATCCATATGTGAATTGTTAAAAAGAGAATAATGACAAAGTAAAAGGCACATGTAAAATGTTACACCACCAATTTGTAATGTGAGGTCTACCAAAAACCTCCATTCTTTCTTACCAAACTCAAGTGAATTAATATTTTATGTAATAAAATGATTTAAAATAATATAAAATAATTATAATTCGCAAAGATCATAAAATTTTTAAAATATTATCATTTTTCTAAATTTATGAACTTATAATTTCTTTGGTTATAGCTAAAAATATATTTATTTAGAAATTTTGATATTTTTTTCTTATTTTTCTAACATTCTCAGTTCGAGTTCTTTTCTACAATCAGGAAGATGAAGGAAAAAGTTATCAAAAGGATCAATTGATTTCCTCAAGTCTTTTTATCTGTGGTGAAAAATATATAATTTTATTTTTAATTTCATGAGGCAAGAATTTATGTTGGTTAAATATTGTGCTTTAAACTTAATTTTATATTAAATTAAAAAGTAAATAAACTTATCAAAATGAACATTGAGACTAAATTAATTTTTTATATATACTTTATGCTTAACACTACTAATTCTCAATTAATCAAAAAAAGAGGTTTTAAAAATAATTTGATATTTATTCATATCACTGTCTTAATTTTTAACATTATCGATAATTTTAATTTTTAGTATATTAAATATGCCAAATATTTTCAATAGCAATGAATAAAATTGTCCACACAAAAATTCTATTCATATCATAAAAACAATATACATGAAGAATATACTCAATTCGATAAAATAAAATATAACCCCATACAATCACTAATTTTAACCCCTTTCCTTTAACTCTTTCTTCATTTTTAAGGTATTTGTACAAACTTATTTCATGAAAAAAATAAAATTATTAATATAATTACTAAGAAAGAATGAAAAGGTGATTAAAGTTCTCCACAATCATAATATATTTTTCAGTTTTAAACTACGTTAAATAAAAGTTCATGTAAAATATTAATTTTTATAATACTATTTTAATATTTAAAGTTAATTAAATAATAAATTTTGATTAAAAACTAACAAAAATTAGTCAAAATCAAACCTTTTGGATCTTTTTGTCAGATAACTATTACTAAAATCTTGAATAAGTAATGTCATTGAAAGATGATTCATGAAGCATGAAGTAAAAGTAAAAAATTAATTAGTAAATATTTGACGTTTATATTTTGTAATTGACTTGATTAAATAATATCAAGTATGAGAAACAAAACATCATAATGAAAGATTCAAAGAATGATTTGTCGATTAGTTAAACAACATGAGAATTTAAATAGTTCAATTAATTGAGAATTTGAATGTTCACTTTATTGATAAATGTTTGATTTTATGCTTTGTAATCCCCTCATTAGTTCCCCTTCCTTTACTCCTAATTAATTTTTTTCAAAAAAAAAAAAATAGTTAAACAATAGAAATTACAAGAAAAAAAATGAATAATAGTTTCTCATTTCATGACATAAGCACCAAGTGTAAATGTCCATATGACAAAAAAAAAAAGATAAATAACTTTATCTTTATCATTCAAAGTGTCATAATTTTAGAGAATTAGAAATTAATTAAAATTACTATAATAGCCTTGTGAAGACTACCAAAAATTGATATTTTCTTATACGTACAACTAGTGTTTATCTAGCCCGTGCTGAGCCCGGTCCTGAATGATCATTAAAATTTAGGAAAAATCATGTAACATCTTATCTTTTTTAAACTACATAAAAACTTCTACTTTTTTTATTAATCACCTAAATCTCTTTTTTAAATAGCCGGATACATCCACAAATTCATAAACTTTTGAAAACATAATTTTAATTATGTATCTCTCTTTGATCTAATTAATGTATTATGTATCTCGATCAAATAGTTTCACAAATATATGTATCTCACTAATCAAAATTATGTATCTCAACTTCAAAATTATGTATTCGGATGTTAATTATATCCGATCAAAAATGAAGTAATTAATTATTACATTCTTAAGTTGTATCTCAACTTCAAAGTTATGTACGTGGATGCTAATTATGTATCCAAAAATTACAAAATAAGAGATTATTTGTAATTTAGCAAGATTATGGATCGGGAGTAAATATGGGTAAACTTGTTGGGATTTATGTAAGTTTTGTTAAAATTTATAGATATTCTTTAAACTAAGGTTCAACTCTTGCTTCTTTGTTCGTGTGATAACAATTTGAAGTTATGTACGTGGATGCTAATTATGTATCCGAAAATTACAAAATAAGAGATTATTTGTAATTTAGCAAAGAGTATGGATAGAGAGTAATTATGGGTAAACTTGTTGAAATTTATGTAAGTTTTATTAAAATTTATAGATATTCTTTAAATTAAGGTTCAACTCTTGCTTCTTTGTTTGTATGACAGCAATTTGATATTTTGTAAGGAGTTCTAACTTATTAAAGTATTAAATAGTATACGATGGATAATGGATAATATTTTTCTTTATTTATATATTAGATTTTTTAGAAAGAAAAATTAAACAAATATGTAAAAGAAAGCTTTTCTAATTTTTATTTTACTGATTTTTTGTTAGATTATAATCTCTAATGATTCAAATTGATCTTTATCATAAACTGTTTGGATATCAAATGCATTTTCTATACCAATTTTAATATAGTTATTTATTAGGTAAATTTTATATTAAAAGTGCAAACACGTAAAATTAGATTTATTAATTATATTCTAAAAATTTATTATCGAGTGAAATGGAATAACTATAATTTATGTTTGCACCTTTTAAAAGTACTTAAAAATGAGAGTATTAATTGTGTTTACTCTTCTAACAAAACTTAATCCTGCCATAAATAAAATCTTTGTTCATTACTTATGTTTGTCTGCATGTACACCATAAATTATAGGAGGAAAAAAAAAACTTTATGTCTAATCGATAGATAAAATTTTAAAATATTAAATTTTAAATAACATCAATAGCCTATAAATAATATTATAAGAATAATATTTTATTTTGATAACTAAATCTATATTAAGATATAAATTGAATGACAAAATTATTATTTATGTGTTTATAATAAATTCTCAAGTAAATTATGTTTAATTAAATTGATATTTTAAAATTAGAAATTAGATATTTAAAAGTATATAAAAATTTTAATTGGTGTGTCTTTTTCAAAATATTATTAAGGTTCATAATTTTATCAATGAAAATTGAAACGTGACAAATAATTTAAGGTGAAAAAATAATATAATAAAAACAACAAAGAGTTATTGACCAATTGCAAAGATCCATATGTGAATTATTAAAAGAAAATAATGGCAAAGTAATAGCCACATGTAAAATTTTACACCATCAATTTGTGATGTGAGGACTACCAAAATCTTTTATTCTCTTATATAATATAGTAATAGCTAAGTCAAGTTCTTTGATGTCAATTTAAACCAAGTTCATACTCCTCTTGTTCAATTTTACTTGTTCACTATAAACTTTTCACTTTCTTGAGAAATTAAAAATGTAGTACATATTTTATCATAATACAAATGACTATTAACATTTTTCATAATTCTGAAAATTATTTGAAGAATAAATAATTAATATTAAGGATAAAATTAGAAGAAACAAATTACTATTTTTCACTTGAAATGTTAAACTGGAGACGTGAAAGTAAAAATTAACGGGGAGAACACTTTAAAAAGAAAAAAAATTAACGGGGAGAGCACGTTTCACACCTCCCCAAAATCAACTTTTTGTTCTTTTTATTAATCTAAATTGCTTTTTTATTTTTATATTTACGAAATTCTGACAGGATTTGAAGAAACAAAAAGAGGTTGTTGCGGAACTGGATTATTAGAAGCAAGACCCCTGTGTACAACAAAATCTCAAGTGTGTTCAAATACTTCTCTATGTTTTCTTTGATAGCATTCATCCAACTGAATCAACTTATTACCAAATTTCTGAATACTTAGTGAAGGAGCTTCTCCCAAAGTTCTCAACCATTGATAACATCTAATTTGTTACATAAATAAAATCCGTAAAACTTCTGTCATTCGGTTATTGTTAGGAAGTAAGTTATTTATGTATGAAAATATATTAATTTAGAATATGTGTTTTGGACGTGTGTCTCACGTCAATTAATAAAACTATATAGTTTTTTCGTCATGATTTATGCTATAAAACTATACAACAATTAATATGAATATTTTGGCAAAATACTCATTAGCCATTATTATAGTGTGTAAAGTCCAAAGCAAACAAATATAAGAGAATCGAGACTAATTTATATCCACAAAAATATTTATATATGACTGTTCGGTTCAAAATCAAGAGGTCATCATACGAAAGCTTATAGTTTTGAAAATCATAGAGGCAATAATTCAGACAATAAAGAAAACAATACTAAACAGCATAAAATTATTATGTGTTTTAGTCAATTGACCTACATATTATAAAACCTAACATTTAAAAAAACACAAAAACTAATGAGAGAGAAAATCCCCCCCTAACCAAAACTCTTAAATGACTACATTGTGGATACTATTATGTTATGGTATGAAAAGATAGAGTTTTCTATTTATAGAGTTTCAAAAGCTTTCCTCTTAGAAAAAGGTTAGTCAAATATGAAAAAATTTTATATTTTTCTTTCAGAAAAAGTAAAAGTAATTATGGTATTACTTTTATTTTCTTTCTAAGAAAAACAAAACTTAAATTTGGTAAGAAAATCAGGCAAAAATCTTAACAAATCTTCCATTTTTGGCTTAATTCTCTAGCAAACTATTCTTGATATGATCTTCTTTCTTTATATGATCTTCATATATCACTTCTGCTTACCATGATTAAAAGTTGATATTGGTTACAAATTGGAGCCCTATGCGTTAAAAAAAAAAAGCACGGGTTAATACTATTGGAGTCCTATGTTATAAGTAAATAGGGTTGAAAGTGGAGCCTCGTGCATTGAAAGTGAGCACAGGTTAGGAGTGGAGTTCATGCGTGAAAAATAAATATACGAGTTGAAAGGAGCTCAAGTGTTGAAAGTAAACAGGATTAAAAGTTGGAGACCATAAACATGGGTAGAAAATTGATTTTGTTTTAAAGATGGATTAGCAACAAGATTGAATAATTGCTTGAAAGTTTTATCCATAGTAGCTAAACAAAAATCTTCTCTTTTTTTTTTTTTGGTAATAAAGATGGCTTCATAGATAATAAAGGGAGCACAGTAATATAGTTATATAGTTTCAGTTTATCAATCAGGGTTGATTTCAAACACTCGATAATTGTGGTCTATCCTACAATTAGTATTAGATCTGACACTTCTTTGAACAGTAGTTCCTATCGTGTCTGTCCATAGAGCATTATGGGCACACACTAGAGAAACTTCAAAAAGTCTTGCTTCATAAAAAAAATCTTCATTATCATCAAATTGGTTTCAAATTGATTAAAACCACCTTGAACTTGCCTTCAACCTCGTTTCACCAAATCATTAGAATTTTGAACCGTAGGCTCTGATACCACTTGTTGAATTCGAAATCGAGAGTCGTCATGCGGAAGCTTATAGTTTTACAAATAGAGGAGATAATTTAGACGATAAAGAAAACAATACTAAAAAACATAAAATTATTATATGTTTTGGCCAATTGGCCTACATATTATAAAACCTAATATTTTAAAAAAACACAAAAACTTATGAGAGAAAAAATCTTTCCCTAACCAAAACTTTTAAACGACTACATTATGGATGCTATTGTGTCATGGTATGAGAAGAGAGAGTCTTCTATTTATAGAGTTTAAAAACCTTTCCTCTTAGAAAGAGGTTAGCCAAATATGAAAAAGTTTTATATTTTTCTTTCAGGAAAAGTAAAAGTAATTATGGTATTACTTTTATTTTTTTAGAAAAATAAAACTTAAATTTGGTAAGAAAATCAAGCAAAACCCCTATCAAATCTCCCCCTTTTGGCTTGATTTTCTGGCAAAATATTCTTGATCTTCCTTCTTCACATGATCTTCATATATCACCATTGCTTACCATGATTAAAAATTGATATGGGTTAAAAATTAGAGTCCTATGCATTTAAAATAAAAGCATGGGTTAATATTATTGGAGCCTTGTGTTATAAGTAAACAGGGTTGAAAGTAGAGCCTTGTGCATTGAAAGTAAGCACAGGTTAAGAGTAGAGCTCATGCGTTAAAAATAAATGCACGAGTTGAAAGGACCCCAAGTGTTGAAAGTAAGCAGGGTTGAAAGTTGGAAACCATAAGCATGGGTCAAAAATTGATTTGGTTTTAAAGAGGGATTAGCAACACGATTGTTGAAAAATTGTTTAAAAGTTTTATCCACATGTATCTAGACAAAAATCTTCATTATTATCAAATTAGTTTCAAATTGATAAGAACCACCTTGAACTTGTCTTCAACCTCATTTCACCAAATCATTGGACCTTTGAACCGTAGGCTCTGATACTACTTTTTGGATTCGAAATCAAGAGGTTATCATGCGGAAGCTTATAGTTTTGCAAATCATAGAGGCGATAATTCAGACATAAAGAAAACAATACTAAAAAACATAAAATTATTATATGTTTTGTCCAATTGGTCTACATATTATAAAATCTAATATTTGAAAAAACACAAAAACTAATGAGAAAGAAAATCTCCCCCTAACCAAAACTCTTAAACGACTACATTGTGGATTTTATTGTGTTATGGTATGAGAAGAGAGAGTCTTCTATTTATATAGTTCCAAAGCCTGTTCTCTTAGAAAAAGATTAGACAAATATAGAAAAGTTTTATATTTTTCTTTCAGGAAAAGTAAAAGTAATTATGGTACTATTAAAAGTTAAATTTGGTAAGAAAATTAGATAAAAAAACTAACAATGACCTTATCCCTACCTCAAAAATATCGAGAGGTTGTTTTCCATAGGCCCTTCACTCTAAATAGTATGACTAATTATTTAAATGACCTTTGTGTCACCTTAAATAGAATAAATAGTAGTGTGTCCTTATATAAAGACTCACACCATCCCAAGAGAATAATGAGAATTATGTTGGCGTCATGCTAATCAAAAATAATTAAAATACTAACCTGAATGAATTCTCATGATGTAGGGCATTTTAATATCATTATTTGCATTCTTTATTATGGAACATTTGTGTCTAATATTTATGCTCACTATAAGTTACAATTCAGTTGATCAAATCCTGCTTTAGTACCCATGTTAGTGATGGCTGGGGAGGTTATAGATTTTGTTCATTATGTTATTTTACTCCATTTGAAGTTAATGGCTTTAAGTTACATTTTTGTTTTGTGAAGCCCAATCCTTCACCCATTTGCACAACTTTCATATGAAGCAGTTAACTCTCATCTTTGGTGCATTATATGCCTTTACTTCATACGTTGCATGGCTGCATTTTTCTACTGCCAATTCCCATTTCATTTGATGGCATTGTAAACCATTTACTTTTATCTTCTTATTGTAGTGGAAAATGATCATTAGTGTCATTAGCTACTTGTAACTCTTGTAACTTATATTCTATTGATCTTCCCTCTTTATCAGTTACCACCCTTTATTAATTTTTATTCATTACAAGAAAGACTTTCTCTCCTATAAATAGAGGTGGTTTTGCATAATTTTCTAAGTACGACAAATATTTTGAGTGCATAAAATTTAGTAAAAAAGAGAGTTTATTAGTTGAAGGGAGGTGTTTTTTTTGTGGAGCTTTGAACTCAACTCTTGTCCAGAATTTGTTGAGTTGTACTTTGTGATAAGGTTATTGCATTCTTAATGGGATAAGTCAAGAAGATTACTGCTGTACTGGTGAAATTATCATTGCAGTGGGTTTGAATCTCCTTAAAGAAAGCGCGAGATATTCGTGCCTCCGCTAAGACGAAGATTATTATATTTTTTCAAGAAAAATGTATTTTCAATTGTAATTTTTGTAATATTTCACCAACAAGTTTAAGGAAATTCAAATGGCAATAATTGAAAAGTTCGTGAATGTCAAGATGGGAGATCTCAACAAGTCATTTTGATTCAACGGTATTCATTTCAAAAGGTGAAAGGGTGAATTGCTTTCTAGTTAAGTCTTCTCAATGTTTCTTATGTATTAACTGAGAAGAATCCAAATAAAGTAGATAAATTTTTCGTAAATAATGATGAATTCATTTCTCTTCAAGAGAAAATTAAAAAAATATGATGGTGACTCATACAAGTGTTGGTAGTTTTTACTTAATTATCTATCTGATAATTTTTATGATTATTATGATAGAACTTACTCTTGTGCAAAGAAAATTTGAAAAGTGTTGCAGAGTAAGTATGATATCGAGGAGGTTGAAGCAAAAAAGTATGTTGCTAGCAGTTTTTTTTCATTTGCAAATAATGGACAACAAATCAGTGGCAGACCAATGTCACGACCTAAACTAGGGCCTAGCCGTGACAAGTATCTCAAGTCCCATGTGGAACAAAGATCACCCCTTCACCTAACCTAGCCAGCTCAACAACCTCAAGTGTCAGATGAATTCCGAACATATAATAGGATAGCATAAACTAAGACTAATATTCATTCATGAAATATCTAAAACAATCACCGGTAATCGGAAAACCGTCCATCACCGAGCCAATTTACCCAAAACAACACACCCAAGTACACAGTATCCAACAAAGCCTCTATAAAACTAAAGTCAATAAATATAGGGACATGCCCCCAACAATAGCCAAATACGCAGTCTAAACAAAGTCTAAGACATAAGAAATAAAGACCATGAAATGAAGCCTTCCGAAGTATGAAATCTCACCACTTTAATGTCAACTCACAAAACGCTGAACACCTGATCACTATTCAAAAAAATAAGAAGAAGTTCCAGTGCCCGCATCGCATGGGGATAAAGCATCCGGAGATGATTAACGGTTGGAGCGCTAACATGTAACTCAAAAATAGAGGAATAAAATAATTTCATCAATCAAACCAAGTCAAATCATCATATACAATCACATGTGTACATATATGTACATATATCGTGCCGGTATAGGAAACAAGGCTTAGCATAAACTTTGAAAACCTTAACCTTGGCTGTGTAGGATAACCGTTATATAAAAAAACACCCACAAGCTATATGGGTCCAGCTCTTCCCTAGTTGGAAGGGCCCAAATACGTGTAGCCGCACGAACTAGAGAATATCCATATATGCCTTTATGGGGACTCAAACCTCCCGACATAATCAAAGTGACTTAAGCACCAATGTATAAAATATGAGGGAATCGAACCTCCCATTCATATATTCATTCGGGGGACTCAAACCTCCCGGTCATATAGACACTCACACTAGCTAGCACGGTTTTTAGTGTTAGTCCTTTGAACTCCACTTTCACGGCTCGACTGCACATCCTGCTTTAAAGACCAATTAAAACATTCATTACGCACATACACAACCATTGATCCAATTACTTACCACAGGCATCCTTTTGGTATCGTCATACCAACCCCACTTGCAAGCGTATAACATGTCATAACCATTATTAATCAACTTTGGGGATCAAACCCATTGTCTAAACCAAGACATCATTTCAATTCAACATTTAGGGACACAAACTTATTTAGCCAATTAAACCATCAATGTTATGATTCAAGTCAATTTATGAACAACAAGACCATCATAAAACCATTTACTAATCATCAACATTCATAGGCCAATGCCTTAGTTCAAAAAATAATTCATATGTGGCAAGACTCTTCTCATTGACATTTTCACAAATAGGTTGAAGGGATACCATTATCAAACCGTTATTCAAGACAAAAACCATCAAGTTAGGGTTAAACATGACCCCTTAGTTTAAATCACAATTCCCAAGCACCCACACGTGCAAAACCATTAGTATAATCATAATTTAAGACATGAGAAAACAATACTCATTATATGAATTCAAACCCTCAACCATGGTGTTAAAAACCACCATTAGTTAATCATGAACAATGTTTAAAACACATGATTTTTGTAAGATAACAATGAAGGAAGAGTCACATGCCTGAGTTATGAAGATTCACGGAGGGATTTTGATTTTTAAGCCTCTAGATGATCACCTTGAAGAAACCCTAGCCTAATTCCCTTAAGAAGTTTTCAGAGAGTGTTTCAATTTTCTAAAGTGTAGAATGAATGCCTAATAAATGATATAAGATGTGGGGTCTTAAGGGCTTAGGGTGGCAAATATCCAAACTACCCTCAACTTAAAAGCTTTGGAAAACTCACAAGTGGGTACGAGTGAACCGTCTAACTCGACACCACATCATACATGTGGTACCCTCAAACCATCACCAAAACAAAAAGTTGGACACCATATTTTGTCCAATATATAAATCCCTTGCCCAACTCGTCACAATACCATACGACTAGCACCTTCAAGTTGAATCCAAGGCAGAACATCAAAGGCTAGACACTGGACTTATTGATCTTTATTGTTAATATGTCAATACCATATGACATATTATTTGTCAGTATGTTGATGGTTTATTGATCTTTAGCTCTAACAAGAATGTTATTGGAGAAACTAAAAATATTTTTAGAAATCATTTTGATATGAAAGATCTTGGTAAGGAAAATCTTATTTAGGAATTAAAATTACTTGAACATGTGATCAAATTTTCAATGACCAGTCAAATTATGTTGAATTTTTTTTAAAAAAAATATAATTTCATTGATTGCAAGTATGTTGTAACTCTTTTTGATTATAGTGTTCAGTTGTTTCATGTTGAAAGTCAAAATGATGTAATAGATCAAAAGGAATATGCTAGCATAATTAGAAGTTTGAGATATTCAATTGATTGCATTAGGCCTAATATTGCATATGTAGTAGGAGTACTTAGCAGGTTTACTAGCAAGCTGGGTAATAAATATTGGCATGTTCTAACACGAGTAATGAGATAGTTAATTGGAATAAAAACTTATGGTTTGTTCTATAAAAATATATCCTGTTGTACTTAAACGCTTTTGTGATGTGGATTGAAACACTTTATCAGGTAATTATTTTACTGCTGGTTATATGTTCACTTCGAATGGTGGTGTTATTTATTAGAAATCAAAAGGCAAACAATTATTGTTAACTCTATCATAGTGGTTGAACTAATTGTTTTAGCTTTATCTAGTGAGGAAGCGATTTGGTTGAGAGATTTATTATTTTAAATATCTTATTTTGAAAAATCAATTTCTCCCATTTTAATTAAGTGTGATAGAACTGCTGCAATTGGTATAGTTCAAAACTGTTTCAGACCTATAAGGAGAAAACACAGTAATGTGAGATCATAATTGACAAATGGTATAACTAATGTTGATTATTTCAAATCTTGTGATAATATTACAATTCATTGACTAAGACCTTAGCAAGATAAAAGGTCTGGAGCACATCGATGGGGATGAGATTGAAGCATATAAATTCTTAAGTCATATGTAAGGAAACCCAACTTGGGGACTACTGATCCTACAACTAGGTTAAATAGGAAAAATGAATCACATGATGACTTGTGAAAAAAATACACTATTTTTTATCCATTTCTATGGGGTAAGTGTATTTTCCTGTAATGATTTGTGAGGTTGAGTTTAAAAAAACACTTAATGAAAATCTATAGCTCTTATGAGTGGGGTACTAAAATTACAAAAGCACTCTCGACAGATTTTACGTATAGAGTATAGAAGTAGTAATGTCGCCCAAGCTATACTTCCAAAGAAGTATAATGCGGTCCATTTCAAATATAGTAACCCAACAGAGGTTGGGGTCGAACCCAGAGGAAATAGTCCAAATATCTCTCTCAAACTTGCTGAAGCAGCCAGTACAGTACCGAAAATTAAATTGGGGGATTATTGTGAAACAGTAAATTAGTAACAAGTCTTGATTGATTTTGGTTGAAATCAATATGAGATGAACACTAGGATTGTGTTCCCACTGTCACCCTAATTATGTAGACTTATGGTGCTCAATCCGACTATTTCAATGCCTTGCATGCAGAATCCGACAAGATATGTATCACCAATCGTCTTGTGAATGCCTTTGCTGAATTTCATTCTTCACCTTGTGAGTCTCAGAGTGTCACCTTACTAACTTTTTTATTTGATCCCAATTAACATCTCCTTTTAGGTGTCAAGTTAATTAGACGAGAGTTGATAGTCTTAAATTACTGTTGCAATCTTTTTTTTCTAATCTCAACCTCTCTTGTGAAGATGATCTCGAACACAGGCAAGTTCTTAACCCCTACAGTAGTTAAGAAGGCAAGAAAATTGAAGAAGATCACAATACATGCATAAACACTGATTTAAAAGGAGCTCACACTTTCTCTACTTTGTTATTCCGTCAGGGTTCCCACAACCCTTGTTAGGTGATTTAGCCTCTCCTGTTTGCGAGAATATCCATGAAATTCATTAAAGAAAGTATAGGAATAGTCTTACAAACAAAACCTAGAATCTCAAATTAATAATAAATCATAAAATGAAGAACAATGGATTCCAAAATCAAAATTCGAATCTTAGAATCAATATAATGTTGTGAAAGAGTGCATAAACTAATGCAAAAAAATCAAAAGAGTATTTATAGAATACATCAAAACCCTAAAAATTCTAACCAAAATAAATAAGAAAAATTGGGTCGGTGACCACTTACGGACTTACTTACAGGCTGTAAGTGGTACTTAATGGGCCGTAAGTAGGTTGTAAGTGTCAGAAAAGCTTCAGAGTTGCAGCATACCACTTATGATGGCACTTATAGTGGCATAAGTGGTACTTACGCCCTGTAAGTAGCCCCTTCATCCTTCTCAGACCAATCTTTAGACTCCAATATTCTCAGAACAATTTCCTCTAATTCCTACATTGGCACTAATGGAAGCATAAGTGGTACTTACGCGCCATAAGTGACCCTCCGTCAATGTCAGAATAATTTTTAGCATTCAGCTTCTCAGATCATACCTCTTCAGATACTTAAATTTATGAAAAAAGGTCATTATCATATAATTTATCCCCGAGGATCCTACTTACACTATTTTCAAACCAAGAATCAAAATGGGATCTAAAAGCAGTGAAACTGAACCAACCCCGCTCCTAGTACAAATTAGATACTACGAACTCAATAGAGATATCAGATTTTTGGAAAAACATTGTTTGCAAAGTTGACCCCCAAAATCCAGTTTCACAACTTCTGGAACTGAGGGTTGAAATGAGATGTAAAAGCCGTAAAACCACACCAACCATGTTACCAATCTAAAATCAACATTTTGGAATTGCTGGCATAGTGTGTTTTTTCATCCGATGCACAGATCAATAAATGTTGATCAAAGTCAACTATAATGCTTTCCAATCCACCAAAAATTAAAAACTCGCACAAATCACACCAAAATATATTAAGATCTGTTCCAATCATCTCCACGCCCTAAATAATACCATGAAGCATCCACGGGGAGGGGTAATATGATCAAATCACAAAAAAATAAATATTTCACAAATTACCAAAAATCAAGTCGTTATATTATCCACCACTAAAAATCTAATTTGTCCTTGAACTAAAGGCAAGGGAAATTACCTGATCGTTAAAATTTAGGGATAAGTACCTCACATATCAGAATCGACCTCCCAAGTTGACTCATCTATAGGATGATACCACCGCTGGAACTTAACCACAGGAATAACCCTAGAACACAACCATTTAACATCTCTGGCTAGTATAGAGACAAACTCTTCAATAAAGGACTCATCTAACTACACTGAATCCCAACGAATGACATGAGAATCATCTGCAATGTAAAGTCAAAGTAAAGGAAAAACTGGCTGAATAGATGATAAATCTAAAGGCAATGTTAACTCATAAGCCACGTCCCCAATAGTTCGAAGGATCTCAAATGGGTCTAATATACTTGGGGCTAAGCTTGCCCCTCTTCCTAAAGCATATCATGTCCTTTATGGGTGACACACAAAAGAAGATATGAACTAATACTAAATCTCAAGGTATGAAGTCTAAGATCCACATAGAACTTCTGTCTACTTTGATCCTTTCAAACTCTAGCCCGAATTACCTGAACCCTATCTAAAGACTCACAAAGAAAGTCTGTACCTCAAGATCTAATCTTAAAACCTCAAACTAACCAATTGAAGAGTGACAACGCCTATCATATAAGGCCTAAAAAGAAGCCATCTCAATACTAGAATAGTTGCTATTATTATATACAAACTCTACCAAAGCTAGATGCTACTCCACTTACCACTGAATTCCATCACACAAGCATGGAGCATATCCCTTAAAACCTGAATAGTCTTCTATGACTGACTATCGATCTGGAGGTGAAATATTGTACTAAGATTAATTCGAGTACCCAACTCCTCTGTAAAAGTCTTTCAAAAGTGAGATGTAAAAACTGAACCTCGATTCGAGATGACAAACATTGAGACACAATGAAGATGCACTATCTCATGAATATAGATATGGGCTAACCTCTTGGCATTGAAAGAAACTTGAACCAAAATAAAGTGAGAAGATTTGGTCAATTGATCCACAATGACCCAAACACTATCAGAACCACAAGAAGTATGACACAATCCAGTCACGAAGTCCATAGTTGTTCCTTTTTATTTTCACTTGAGAATGGGTAACCAATGAATCAAACCACCATGTCTCAAATGCTCGACCTTTATCTACTAGCAACATAAGCAACGAGCTATGAAATTCACAACATTCTTCCTTATACCACCCCACAACTAATGTTGTCTCAAATTATGATATATCTTAGTCACACCCAAATAAATGTAATACATAGAACGATAAGCCTTCTCCAAAATCAAACTAATCCAAACACCGCCACCAATCCTCAAAACACCATCTGGATCAACTGAGGCTTTTTTAGCCTTGCCATTCAGCACTTTATCCCAAATCACTCTCAACCCAACATCATTAAACTGATGAGATCAAATCTTCTCCATTAAAGAAAACCTAGCCTTCACGAATGACAAAACATACCCAGGTGTTGAAACATCGAGCCTAACCATCTGGTTAGCCAAAGACTAATCTCTAAGGGCAAAGGCCACTCATGGATTAAAAGATGCATCGAGCTACCCATGCTAGTCAACGTCCAACTCAAGGCATCTGCAACCACATTAGCCTTACCTGGAGATAGAGAATAGTTATGTCATAATCCTTAAGAAAATCAAGACAGCAACGTTGCCTCATACTAAGATCTCACTAGGTGAAAAAGTATTGAAAGCTATAATGATCTGTGAAAATCTTACAACAGACTCCATATAAGTAGTTCCTCCATAACTTCAAAGCAAAAACAACCGTACAACTCTGAATCATGGGTAGGGTAATTCATCTTATTGGGCTTCAACTGGCGAGAAGCATATACAATCACCTTACCCTCGTAGCATCAGAAAAGACATTGAAACACACAATCTTTTTGGGAAAAGTTAAGATAGGAGCCAAAGTCAACTAATCCTTGAGCTTTTGAAAGTTTGACTCACGAGCATCAAACCACTAAAATAAAATCTTTTTCTAAGACAACTTGATCAATGGAGTTGCAATAGATTAAAAAAAACCCTTAAGAAAAATGCTGATAGTAGCCCTCTAAACCAATAAGCTCCAATTCTTGATAGGAGAAGTAGGCCTAGCCCAATCACAAACTACTGCAATCTTGGTCGGATCAACCATAATACCATCCTTGGTCACCACGTGACCCAAAAAAGAGACAAATTCTAACCAAAACTTACACTTAGAGAACTTAGCATACAATTTCTCATCCCTCAATCCCCAAAGCATAATTTGCAAATGCTCCTCATAATCGGCCTCATTCTTGGAATAAACTAAGATATCATTTATAAATACAATGATAAAAGAGTACAGATACAGTCGAAATACTCTGTTCATCACTCCATAAACGTGGCTGGGGTATTGGTCAACCCAAAAGACATGACCAAAAACTCATAATGATCGTACCGAGTTCAAAAAGTTATCATTGGAATATCTAAAGCTCTGATCCTCAACTGGTGATACCCGAATATCAAATCAATCTATGAAAACACCGAAGCACCCTAAAGATGATCAAATAAATTATCAATACGAGAAATAGAATAATTATTCTTAATCATCACCTTGTTTAATTGCCGATAATCAATATAGATACGCATAGACCCATGCTTTTTATTTACAAATAAGATAAGCGCACCCAAGGTGATACACTAGGTTGGATAAATCCTTTATCCAATAACTCCTACAACTGATCCTTTAATTTATTCCATTTTTTTGGGGCCATCCAAGAAAATACATCAAGAAAAAATTCATGAACTCACAAACAAACAAACAAAATCTAAGAAAGGAGGTGAAGCAGCACTAATATCAAGAATACGAGCCAAACAAGATAAATACCCCATTTCTACCAAGCAAAAAACTTGAAGAAAATATATAACTCTCTTGGGACTCAAATAAAGCACAGCACACCGTTCCAAGCTATCCTCGGCACACCTAGCAAAGCTATGTTCATGGTATTAGCATAACAATTTGGGACAACGCAATAAGAAGCTAACCAATCCATACCTAAGATGTCATCAAAATCTATCATATCAAGGATAATCAAATCTACCTACATATCATGCCCAACAAAAGTCACAACACAAGATTGGTACACTCGATCCACTACTAAGAGTCTCCTACGGGGGTATATATGCGGATAGGCACATCAAAAGGCTTACAAGAAGAATGAAAACCCAAAGAAAAATATATAGACACATAGGAGAAAGTCAACCCTGAATCAAATAAAACATATGAAAATCCAAAACAAATAGGGATAATACCTTTGATGATAACATTGGATGCCTCTACCTCTGGCCTGGCAGGTATAGCATAGCACTGACTGCGTCTCCCACCTGACTATGTAGTCCTTCAACCACTACCACGGCCACCACTATCCTTAGAGAAATCTCGACCTCCCATGGTGATATGAGTATGATCATAATTGTGGATCAATACGTAAAGAACTCGTTCTAGGGTGACTGGCCAACTAATAGAACAAGCTTTGGAGTGTTGGCTCATTAAGGGCATTTTAGTTATTTTGTAATAAGTTGTAACCTAGGCTATAAATAGAACATATTAGGTCATTTTCTCATAACTTAGATGATATTTTGAGAGCTCTTTGAGAGTGTTCATACAAGTGTGGAATCACTTGTGTTGGTTGCTTATTTTGAAATATTGGTTGCTTGGGGATTTCGTTACCTTAAGGTCACCATAAGAACTTAATGTTATTTGTATGAATTCTTGGGTATTAGTGTTCAATATACACTTTGGTTCATAGTGTTTATTAATTGTGTGTCAAGTTATCTATCATTCTATCTTATTATTGTTGTTGTGTTCATTCTCGATTTTAGGTGTCCAAACCGAGACCTTGTTGTGTCATTTTTGTTCTTTTTATTGTGTTGTAATATTAGTTTATGGATCACTGATTATAGGTGTTAAACACCTTATAATCTTGTTGTTATAGTGCTTGTATTGTTATTGTGTAGTGAATTCGAGAGGGGTCACCAAAAGGGGTCCTCGATTCTTCAAATCATGGACTATTTTGGTGTGTGTTAGAGTCTTCCTTGTTGATCTTGTATCATTTGGTATCAAAGAATGGCTTGATTTTATTTTCACAACATCAATCTTGGGCTAGCTTGCTTAAAAATACAAAAAAAAGAAGGAAAGTGTAGAAGTTGTTCTTGTTCTTGGCCGAGACATGTTTCTTTATGGCTAAATCTTGTAGTCTTTTGTTTGTTTATATTGTTTCTAGTGTTGGTTTCTTTCTCACCAACAATAAATTGTATATATCTAAAGTTTGAGCTTATGTTGTTGACCTTGTCAATGTAAATTAGAAGTTGTTTGTGTCTTCATATTGTTGATCTTGGTCGTATGTTGCAATTGTTGTGAACTTGGAGGTGAATGTTGGTGGTGTTCTTGAGAAATTGTTGTTGAGATATTGTTTTTCTTCACATCTTGACATCTCTTAATCAATATAAAGTATAACATAGATCCAAAAAAGGTGTAAGATAAAGTTGAAAAGTTGTTGGTGAAGAGACTTGAACACATCACTTCAAAGACTTGTCAACCAATTTTCCATATTTCAAGGACCTTGTTTTGTGGGAATAGTAAAGTCAAGTCTCACTTTTTGAGTTGGAATTTGAAAAAGTTTCTAAGACTTGAATTTTTCCACTAAAGTAGAAACTCATCCATTCCAAATTGTATCAAGACAAAAGCTTCAAATTGGTGATTAAACAAAAAAAATTGTGTGGGACCGCGACCAATTACGTGGCTGCCACATCATCATATTTTACTGTTCACGCAACATAAGTAAGCTCAAATTTTTTTATTTCTTAGTTTCTAATCTTTGTTTCTTAGTTGCATTTTGTTGATTCTATTACTAATTAACAAACTAGTAATTGTCTACTAGGTTGTAAATTAGTTTTGGGTCCGTTTATTTGTGTCTACGTTTCTTTGTGTGCTTTTATCTTTTCGAAAACTCATTGTAGCCTTTTGATTCAAGTACATATAAATTTATTTTGATTCATTGCAAACAAAAATCCATTCTGACCTTAAGCCACACGTGGGACCAAGTAACTTCATTGGAGTAAAAACGATATACCAACACTTGTGAGACCAATTGAGTGATACTTGAAAAAGTGTGAGCTTGAGAGTTAGTGAGGGTGATTTTTTCTAACCTTAACTTGTTATTGTTTGTGTTTTGTTTAGTATTTCTTATTAGGTACGATGGCTTTGGGTGAAGGTAGTCCAAGAGCCTCGAGAAAGGTAACCATGGATGCTTTGTTGGCGGCCATAATGAGCGTGAAACATGATCTTAGTGGTCGAATGGAAAGGATAGAGGGAAGGATGGACGGGATGGAGGGTTCCTTTTCAAGGATAATGATACATTATAAGTTTGTTTAGATTCCAACCATTCAAGTGCGAAACACTACCACGCCTCGACTAGTGGCATGGTACTACCCCAGATACATTTCCCCAATTGATCAATCCACCTAGACCAACCCATGAACCCATTCACCAAGTCCATACTTATCCAAAAAACTGAAATCAAGTCCATCAAGAAGCTTCCAAATTCAAGACCCCCTTGATATGCCGAGAGCACCACTAAACTAAAACGAACCAATCCAAATTGATAATGTAAAAGGTGAGGGTCTTTATTGAGGTGAGGGGTTAGATGAAGAAACTCTCTTTATAGAATTTGTATGCAATAGAAGAAGAGATTATGGAGGGGGACATAGAGGTCGAGGGAGAAGAGTTGGACTGGCTCCTCATGGTAGGGACAACTTGGGACACCGACCTCATATTCAAGAAGGTCTAGTGGACCAAGGAGGCAATGTGGATAGAGACAAGGGCCTAAATTTCATTAATATTAGTCTTCCTTCTTTAAAAGGGACTAGTGATCCATCTCTCTATCTTGATTGGGAGTTACAATGTAATCGGATTTTCCAAATCAATCAGTTAACTTCCCAAAGAAAGCCGCACATGCCATTGCTCAATTTGAAGGTTATGCATCTACTTGGTGGGAGACAAACTGGTTACAACAGGAAAGGAATAACAATCTTAACCTTCCGGATTGGGATGAATTGGAAGATCTTATGAGGGAGAGATATGTTACAAAAAGGTACAAACAAGATCAACTAACAAAGCTCTACAACTTGAGGCAAGGATATAGAAGTGTGGAGGTTTATTATGATGAGTTTCAAAACTTGATCTTACGTCTTGACATAGTCGAACCTCCAAATCATTGCCTAGCTCAGTTCAAGGGTGGCTTATGATATGAAATTGTTTCTCAATTAGTTGTCCACAAGTTTGACCGAATAGAGGACCTTGTAGAAGCAGCCATTGAAGTTGAAAGGAACAATCATGCTAAGAAGACCTTCAGGTGGGACAAATCCTACAAGCCCTTAGAGAAGAAGCCATTTGATAAAACAATCCAAAGGTATCCACGGCTTGAAGGTACTAATTCTTCCACTCCTAATCCTAAGGGTATCATTTGTTTTAAATGTCAAGGTTGGGGTCACGAAGCTAGCGAGTGCCCAAACTGAAGGAATATTGTACTAGTGGAGGGTGATTCTTATTTTGTTAGGGATAAAGTGACCAAAAATAATGTTAGTGAAGGAACCTCTCAAGAGGATGATGGAGATGATGGTGAAACCTAAAGGGTGGTGAAAGTAGGGGAAGTTAATGTTCCTTGCAGATTGATAAGGAGAATACCTCATGATGATGCTTGGCCTGAAGAAGGTGAGGTCTTGATTCCACTTCGACCTCTTGATGATGAAGAACCCGAGAGTACACTATGGTCCTTGCTCTAAGGAAGTACACTTTTATTTTTGTCTTGTTTCTTGTCACGCTTAGGTGGATAGACAAGTATTTCTTTTGGTTCTTAGAAGGGCATCTTATTCCCTAATATCCCATGGCATGTGCAGAATGTACACTCGTGGTTTGATATTTTCATGTTGATTATGCTAACTTTAACCCTCATGTCATGAGGAATATGTATTCTTTTGTCTCTTATATTGTTTTGAAGGTGCGGATTCGAGGTCAAATCCTTTTTCAAGAAGGGGAGGATGATACGAGTACGATCATGATTGTGGATCAATACGTAAAGAACTCGTGCTCGGGTGACGGGCCAACTAATGGAACAAGCTTTGGAGTGTTAGCTCATTAAGGGTATTTTAGTCATTTTGTAATAAGTTGTAACCTAGGCTAAAAATAGAACATATTAGGACATTTTATCATAACTTAGATGATATTTTGAGAGCTCTTTGAGAGTGTTCATACAAGTATGGAATCACTTGTGTTGGTTGCTTATTTTGACATGTTGGTTGCTTGGGGATTCCGTTCCCTTAAGGTCACCGTAATAAATTGATGTTATTTGTATGAATTATTGTGTATTAGTGTTCAATATACACTTTGGTTCATAGTGTTTATGCATTGTGTGTCAAGTTATCTATCATTCTATCTTATTATTGTTGTTGTGTTCATTCTCGGTTTTGGGTGTCCATACCCGAGACCTTGTTGTGTCATTTTTGTTCTTGTTATTGTGTTATAATATTAGTTTGGGCTTGCTGATTATAGGTGTTGAACACCTTAGAATCTTGTTTCTATCGTGCTTGTATTGTTATTGTGTAGTGAATCCGAGAGGGGTCACTAAAAGAGGTCCTCGATTCTTCAAATCATGGACTGTTTTGGTGTGTGTTAGTGTCTTCCTTGTCGATATTGTATCACATGGTCAATAAAGGAGTAGCTCTAAAAATATATTGGGGATAGTCCTTGTCCATATGGTCGATCTCATCACACATATAGCAAACCCTGCAGCCCAGCTCAAAGGAAGGATGTACGACTGAATTAGGATGACCACTCAAATTTGCTAAACCTGAAGAACCACTACTTAAACTCTACAAGGTTTCCTACATGGGTCTAGCATGATATCCACAAAAGTTTCTAAAATCTCTGCCTCGAGGAATGTGACCTCAGAACTCTCTCTGACGGGGATACCTTCTTAGCACCTCCCTGAGATACTTGAAGAATAGACTCAGTCATCTTAGTATGATCCACAATACTCTAAAATGATGGTCCAAACACTATCATCTAAGTCATAGCTAGTTAAAGAGAAACATCCAACCCCTTCATGAACTTCTCAATATTCTCAAACTCGATGGCTATACTGGAAGAAGAATATCTAAACAAGGCATGAAAATGTACCTCAAACTCTGCAACAATCATGGATCCATACTCCCAGCGCTCAAACTTATCTGTCATCTGATCCTTCAAACTGAAAGGCACAAACCTGTCTAAAAAGGCCTCTATAAGCTAATACCAAGTCATCTCTGGTGAACCCAATAAGTGACCTCTATCAATCTCTGGTTGTATCTCTCAACTGATAAGTAGTATATGTAACCCTATGCAACTCAAGCAAACCAAGGTTATGCAACTTGTGTGGATAATCCATCAAAAACTCATAGGCAACGTCGCCTATGGCCCCACTAGACCTAGGAGGACCCAAACGAGTGAATTTATCAAACCTTTTCTAATTCTTAGAAAACATGATTATACTCACAATAATAGTAGGCAACATAGATAATGATTGAACTCTAAATCTTGAACTACCATAGTCAGATGTGTTGCAGAAAAGAGTGAAACACTATTTAAAACATAAGATATGAAAGATCTACACAATATACAAGGAGATAAGGAAAGTTTCCTACAAATATATTATAACCTCTTGAAGATAGATATAGATTTATATGCATCGATCCATGAGACTCTACTGGACACCTTATTCTTACACTGATAAGATCAATGAAAACCTAGCTGATACTAATTTGCCACAATCCAAAAATCAAGGATCATGATGGCACTTGTCTCAGTAAGCCTTGACAAGTAAGCCCATTACCCAAACTGATATAAAATGAGAAAATTAATACTAAATGAATGCAAGACCCCTAGAATGAAATTGAACAACATATATATATATATATAGTAAAATCAACAGTATAATCAAGATACCAACCAAATTCCAAAAGCTGGTGTCATGGTGTAAGAACTAACTAGTACAACTTAAGGTCAAAAATACATAAAATATCCAAACAAGAGAAAGACTCTGTCTCTGAATACAAGCAAGACATAGTCTAGATAAGGAAAGGTAGAATTCAACTCCGGATATACAGATCAAGCACTACCTCGAATGGGCTCTAATTATCGCCTGAATCAACTATTTGTGTAGTACACTCATACCTAAATCTATACCAAAAGGGCACATTAAGGAGGAGTACAGTCTACTTGTACTTAGTAGGTATCATAGACCGACTGAGTAAAGTAGAAAATAAAGCATATAAACACAAACTATTGGCACGCCACCTGCAATCAAAAAATATTCCAAACAGTAGTCCACACGGTCTCCACTAACAGTTCTTATATATATACATCCAAAATTTACATATAGAGGAAAGAAAAATAAATATACACATACATCAAATACAAGTATAAGAATATAGAACAGATGTATAGATATCAAGTCAAAGACAAAAATATAATCACAGCATAAGCATAATATATAAAGTGAAATGAAGATGATAATGCTGCTGATGATGATGATGTGATGCACGAGGTTACCGCACAACCTCGGTTTACACCTACAAAGCTAAAGCTTCCCAACGTAGGACCCATGGATGATTTTTTAACCCGTATACAACCAATATCCAAATACTGATATTTATATCTCCTCTCTAGCACATACATCAGTAGAGGATTTTAAGAGATGTCACATTTTCTATCAAAAAAATCTAGTATTTCTAGTATTTTTATGATGGTACCAATGTTTCATGAATGAATATGAGATGAGGATGTAAAGCTCACAACCAACAAAAATGATAATATCTAGTATCCAACCAATATACCAACTATTTGAGATAAAAAAACCCACTTAAATCAACCAACCATCTAAGACCTAATATGATTTAGAAAGCATCAAGTAAAACATGCAAGAAAATGTCATTAATACCACATAATTCCAAAAATCTAGGACAACCTAAAGAGTGTAAACCAGACATACACTTATCATTATCACGCCAACAATAACATATAAGACCCCACACGATCACACATAGCAAATAATATTTCAAAACCACCAAATATTATCCATATAGGCCCCCACACGGGCCTATAAATCACCTAACATATTTTCCATGATACAATCCCATACGCACAGCATGCTTTTACATTATTATTAACTACCCAACCCAGTTTGAAGAAAGTTAAGTCATAACCTACCTCGAATGCCAAAAACTAGTCGAAAAACCTTCAATAAGGAGTTTTTTTCCTCATGAACGGATCAAAAATCAACTAAGACATATAAATATAAAATCTGCATATCAAAAGAATTCCAACGATGTCCATATTATTTATTTCTGAGTTGGGGTCTAAACATATCCCCAAAATGAATTTTTGAAAAAGGATAAAATCATACTTTTATTTTAGAAACATATTCTCCATACTCATAGGAGTCTACAGCTGAAAACCCATGTGAAAATGAGTAAAAAATGAAGTTCAAATCCAAGAAAAATGACTTTCAAGCTTTACCAAAAAAAACCCCCAAAAACTTATTTTTAAAAGAAAAAATTTAAAGTTTTTTTGAATATAAAATAGAGAGAAAATTATAATTATAATATTAGAACTTATCCATGAAAAAAATCTCGAAAAACCCTTTGAAATCGTCCAAATTCGAGCTCTCAAGCCCCAAAATGGTGGAATGGGGTTTTGATTGTAAACTTCGGTAAAAATAACGAAAAAAATAAAAGTCTTGGAAAATGTGGAAAATAGAGTTCTAAATTTATGGATAATGATTCTAAGAGGAAAACACATAAAAATCATTAAAACTGGAGCTTCCTAGCTCCCAAAACGTCTAAAATGCGAAATGAGTTCGATTTGGGTCTTAACCATCAACGATGACCATTAAAGTGGCACTTTGGCCACTAATGGTCAAAGGTTGCTAAAGTAGTCGACCGACCGCTTTAGTGCCTGCACCAGTGCCAACAATCTTCAAAACTTATTTTTGACCCTCAAAACTCATTCGAACCCTATGAACATGATCCAATAGTGAATTTTGATTGTAAAACATGTTCCAAATCTAATGGAATCATCAATTTTATGAAAAAAGTCACTTTCATAAAATTAACCCCCGAGACCCTATTTACACTATTTTTGAATCAAGAGTCGAAATAAAATTTAAATTCCACGAAACCGAATCAATCCTGCTACTAATTCAAATTTGACATTCCGCACTCAATAGCGATATCATATTTTTGAATAAACATCATCTGCACAAAGTTGACCTCCAAAACTCAGTTTCACAACCTTTTCAAATTGAGGATAAAATGAGATATAAAAGCCGTAAAACCATACCAACCATGTCACCAACCTAACATCAATATTTTGAATCTGTTGGTGCAGTCCTTTTTGCCATCTGACGCACAAATCAATAAATGTTAATCAAAGTCAACTATAAGGCTTTTTAAGCCACTAAAAATCATAAACTTGCACAAATCGCACCAAAACACTTTAGAAACCGTGTCAATCATATCCACTCTCCAAAAAATACCACAAAGCAACCACGAAAAGGGATAAAATGGTCAAATCACATAAAAATAAATATTTTATAAAAATTATCAAAAATCAAGTCGTTACACATTTCAGAGTTGATCATGAAGTATTACATTAAGGGTATTTAAGCATTTTTTTTCAACTTCAAACATCATGAACATACTTTTAACTATAGTTGAAGCCAGAATTGTTGTGTGGATTTGAGTAGACTTGGAAGTGGACAATGATAGTATGAACTTTAACCCTTTTTCGATGAATATACATGCACTGTGAACTTTTGGTATTGAGATTTAAAGGGATTTGCTTGCTTTTTACAGATTAAGAGGGAGGTGGAGAGTTTGAATTTTAGTGGCGAGTTAGAAAATTTGAGAAAGTGGGGACAAGGATTGGGTTTGGGGTTATTAAAACCATTGGTCTGCCGAATCGGGTCGGATCCGCATAGCTCCAAAAAAGATTTCAAAATCTCCATCCCTAAAGTTTTAGCCCACTTACGGCACGTAACTGGGCCACTTTAAGTGGCCTAAAAATTTAGTAACACTCTGAATTGAATCCCTGATTTCAACGACCCCAGTTACGAGGTCATAAGTGGATTTATAAGTAAAACTTTTGAGAACCCAAAATCCTTATTTTTTTACTCTGACATCTGCTGCATCAGTTAGCTGGCGTAAGTGGGCCTTATGACCCCTATAAGTGGGTTAGTAAGTCCCCTTACCTAGAATTGTTTGAATATTACTATTTTTACCATGTTTCAGGTGTTTTCCCATGCTTCAAACTTACCAAAATGAAAACAAGGTAAAACTAAATTATTAGGCTGCCTCCCAACCAGTGCTTGATTTAATGTCGCAGCATGATGTGGCTATGTTGGTTACTTAGGTTTCACCTACTAGCCCATGGATTGCCTTCCATAAAGCTCCTAAGTTAATGTCATGGCATGACTCAATTTCCTTGGCTACTCAAACATCACCAAGTCTTATATTAACATAAACTTTCATTTCATCAATATTTCTCATATACTTCTTAACACGCTTCACCTTAAATGGTGCTTCGCTATCTCATTTCAACTCAATAGCACCATGCAAGAACACACAAAGTGCAACAAATGATCCATACCAACTAGACTTCAACTTTCCAGGAAATAAGTGAAGTCTCGACTCATACAACAGGACCATATTACAAGGCTTAAACACTCTTTTCTGATCTTCTTGTAATGATATAGCTTCATCTTTACCTTGTACAAAAATGAACTCTTATAAGATCAGAGCCGAAATCATCCAACTCATTCACCTTGCTAATCCTCAAAATTTAGCCTTTTTAATACCCATAATGTCTTATGCTCAAGTTCAACCAGCAAGTAGCATACCTTGCCGTACATAAGCTGATATAGAGAGGCACCTATGGGGGTCTTAAAATTTATCCAGTAGGCTCAAAGAGCATCCTCTAACTTCCTTGACCAGTCAATCCTGTTGGCATTCACAGTTTTTATAAATATGGACTTGATCTCACGATTAGAGACCTTAACCTACATACTCTTTTGAGGATGATAAGGTGTTGCCACCTTATGCTTCTCACCAAAATTTTCAACAGGGCCTTAAAAAGATGATTAGATAAGTTGGACCCATCATTACTAATATTAGCACATGCAGTGCCTTATCAAGAAAATATGTTCTTCTTCAAGAATGTAGTGACATTTCAACCCCCATTGCCTTCACCAATTTTGAAACATAGTCAACTTCTATTAGTATATACTTCATCTCATAAGAGCTCAAAAATGGACCCATGAAATTGATTCCTTGCATCAAACAACTCTGACTCCAATATGGATGTCATGGAGAGTTTATGTTTCCATAAAATATTACCTTACCTCTAACACTAATCATAGGCTTGAGCAAAATCATGAACATCCTTGTAAATAGTCGGTCAATAGTACCCATGGTGTAAAATTTTATGGGTTTACGGGTCACACCATGAGGACCCCCAACTAGAAAAAAATGATAAACCTCAAGGATGCTCATCGTCTCCACCTAAAAAATATACCTCTAATAACTCCATCCACACATACCCAAAAAAGATAAGACTCATCCCAAAAGAGTATTCTCACCTCATGTATGAACCGCTTGTACTATTAAAATTATAAATCTTTCGTGATAAGATCACTTGCCAAAAAGTTGGCAAGATCAGGAAATAAAGAGATTAAGTCTTGAGATGTTACCAAGACCCACTTATCTAGAAAAGTATCATCTATATCAAACTCATACCTTAATTTCAACATTGCCTTCTCTCCAAGGCGGGATAGGTGGTCTGTAACCAGGTTTTCAATGCCTTTCTGGTCTTTCACCTTAAAGTCAAATTCCTATAGCATGAGTACTCAATAAATCAACCTTAAATTTGTATATCTCTTTGAAATAAGATATTTCAATGTTTGATGATTAGTGTGAACAATGACTTTGATCTCTATCAAATAGGATAGGAATTTCTCAAAAGAAAAAGCCACCACGAGTAACTCCTGCTCAGTAACTGTATAATTTTTCTATGTAAGGTTTAATGCTTTAGTGGAATAGTAGATGGGGTGAAAGATCTTCTCATATTGTTGGCTTAAGATAGCTCCCAAGGCCATACCACTAGCATCGCACATTATCTCAAAAGGTAAGGACCAATCAGGAGACACAATAATAAGAGCTGAGATCAACCGCTCCTTAAGGCACTCAAAGGCCTTGAGACAAGAATTATCAAACATAAAATTCACCTCTTTATCTAGAAACTTGCATAGTGGATTAGCAATTTTGGAGAAGTTCTTGATGAATATCCTATATAACCTAGCATGAACCAAGAAACTTCTTATACCTTTAATTGAAACTGGAAGAGATAATTTTTCAATCACCTCTATCTTCGCCCTGTCAAACTTAATACCTCTTTTCAAAATCTTATGTCCAAAAATAATCCCTTTCTTCACCATAAAGTGGCACTTTTCCCAATTTAAAACCAGGTTTCACTCCTCACATTTCTAAAGTGCATTGTCTAAATGATCCAAACCGTCATTAAAAGAGTCCCTAACAACAAAAAGTCATCCATAAATACCTTTATAGTATCCTCCACCATATAAAAAAATATCGATATCCTACAATGCTGAAAGATTACAAGGGAATTACACAGTTCGGAAGGCATCCTCTTAAACAAAAAAGTACTATTAAGTAAAAGTATTCTTTTCTTGGTCTCTTTGGGTGATGGAAATCTGATTGTACCCCAAATAACCATCAATAAAATTGTACCAACCTTTGCCTGTAAGTTTGTCTAGCATCTGGTCCATAAACAACATAGGAAAATAGTCTTTTTGAGTCCAAGTATTCAACTTTATAAAGTCCATGCACACTCTTTATCTAGTAATCGATCTCATGATCACTAACTCATTCTTCTTATTTGGGACCACAATGATCCCACCCTTTTTTGTACACATTAAATTGGGATCACTCACTTTTTGTATGCAATGGGATAAACCACATCCTCATCTAACCACTTTATGATCTCTTTCTTCATACCTTCTTGCATAAGTGGGTAACAACATTGGTGTTTGATGTTGGGAACACAATCTAATTTAAGCTAAATTTTACAAGTATAAATCCTGAGTGAAATCCCTATAATATCTATAATAATCTATTCAATGGCCCTCTTAAATCTCTGCAAGATTGAAATCAATACCTCAAACTGTATATCCAATAAATCAACAGCAATAATGATCGGTAATAAATTATCGTCCCCCAAAATACATATCACAAGTGAGATGAAAGGGCCTTCAATTCCAAAATTAGTGGCTCCTCAATAGATGGATGAGCTGGTGGAGTTGCTCTGTACTTCAAATCAGGATCTAGATTCTTTGGAGCATAAGAATAAGAACCTATACCATACAGTGCATTCATTATCTCATCATACTCATCGATACCATCACTGTCAAAGTTCATGGTAATCGGCGCTAGTGCGTCAACCCAAGTCTCTCCTTAATAGGAACAGTTAGTTCATCATCATTAATAGTGTCTATAATAGACACCACCCACATATCTTTTGACTTCTGTATCGATTGACACACTAATAAGAGGTGGATTTATGCACCTAAGTATTGTTATCTGAGCTTAATTAGTCTTATTTTGAGGATTTTTCTTGAGATTAATGAGTAAATATTGATATAATTTAGCATATAAGTATTAAAATACTTGATCATATTGCTTAAGGTATTTTCCAAACAAGTTTGGAATCAATTTGGTCACTTAGAGTTTAGACGAGAAAACTAGTGTAACTAGCTTGAGCTATATGATGTTTTAGTTGGTATCGATGGATTCTAGTGTGTGTAATGTATTAATAAGGTATGATTGTGTGATGTGTAATAATTTTTTTATAGTTTTTAAGGTTAGATTTAAACAATCCAATAGAAAAAACACTAAGTTAAATATCAAAAGGACAAAACTAGTACACTTAACTTAAGTTACTAGTTCATCGTCTTGGATTGTATGTTGTTTTGAGATATAATTCATGTTTTTTGATGCTATAGAATGATTGTTTATTTGATAATAACTATATATGGATGATACACAAACTGTAAATCAAATGGAAACACCACCACAAAGCTTGGAAAAGATGGACAAACACATGGGACAAGACTTGACCAAAAATAGACGTTTTGTAGTAATTGGCATACCATGGACCTTAGTGAAACATCCTGGATTTGGATCCTTAGAAAATTTCCTAAAATTATTTTCTCCGAACCTAATACAACTCATGGGTATGAGCCGTATGCTGGGGTACGAGTGGTATGGTCCTGTCATACGCTAACCAGTGTTAGTTGGTGGAATGGTTTTGGTTACTAAAATAGGTATAAATTAGGGGTATGATTTTTAGCGATTGGTATGAGTCATATCAAGGACTCATATAGTGGGCATTATTTGATCCTCCTGGTATTTTATTCTTCCAAGGATATGGATTATGATTACGGATCATATACTGTGGTTACGACTTAGTTGGATGAGTCATTTACTGGAAAGTGTTTGATCTAAGGGTTGAGTCTTGGATACGAGTGGTGGGTACCAATCGTATAGAAGAGTACAACTCGTATGGAGCAGTCGTATCCCTGCGATGGGTTTTAAAGAATTTAAGTAGGGGTATTTTGGACATTTCCCTATTTACCCTAATTAGGACCTACAACTTATAATATATTTTAGAGGCTATTTACCCTACTATTATATTCATTAACACTTAGAAACTATTCCAAAACACTCCATAAGTCTCTCAAGAACTTTTGGGGCAAGAAGGCTAGGGTTTTATCTTGCGGATTGCTTTGGGGCTTGTATTGGTAATTTATTTTGATTAATTCTTTGGTATAAGGAATGATTCTCTTCCCTCATTGTAATTTCAACTAAAGGCATGGTTTATATGATTGATTTCATGATTTTACTAATTCATAATTATGGTTTTCAACTATTATTTAGGAGTTTTGATATTGAATGCTTGGTTATGGTGTCCTATGGTTTTACTTATGTTTTTCTATTCATCAATAGTGGATTTGGACAATTGGATTGCATGGTAATTGTTTAATGGTCTTTGGAATTGGTTTTGGTTATATATTTCCCCCAAGGTGTTTGATGAAGTGCTTATAAAGATATGTTCATTGAATTGACTTCTTTTATTGGAACTCTTGCATGTTTTAAACTTGATAAAGGATTTATACACGGTTTAAATGGTTTGAAAGGGCTAAAGGATAAATGTCTATGCTTGAGGAAAATATTAAATTCTCCCAAGTAGAATTAATATAGTTATTGGAAGGGGACCTAAGGTCCCCTTAACCTAAATATTTTGACTATGGATATTACTTTTGAGTAAAGGTGGTATGACGATACCACTATTATTGACCTTGGTTAATAAATGGATAATGGTTTGGTTATTTGGAAACTGGTTTTACTTAGGCATTAATGGCGGGGTGTGTAGCTAAGTTGTGAAAGGTGGCAATCCCGGGGGACCAAAATTGGAGACATATTTTCTGTTATAAGGGGTCTTAGTGACTGTGTGCGTGTGTCACATTTTATATAGAAGGATGTACTAATCTTCCCATGGGATAATTCTTGGTAGTGCGGCTACACGAACTGGGACCCTTTCAGCGGGGAGAGCTGAACCCATATTGCTCATGGGTTATTAGGACGGATAAGCTACACAGTCCAAGCATAAATATTTTAAATGCATGATTATGGATGGTTTTACTTGGTTTTACAATTGGCATTATTTTATCGTTATCCTGAGATTTATGCTAGCGGTCACTTCCTAACCACATCTACTGGTAACTGTATACCCACACTATGTATGAACCGATCATTCTACTTCTCCTATTTAGTATACGGATTTGGTATCAATATTTGGACTGAAGTAGTAAGCTTTCATCCTTTCGGGAGGCATCATTTCATATTATGGATTTTTGTAGACACTTTCTTTTACTTTGGATATTGGTTTTGGCCATGGTTGGGGTTATGTCCCAATTGGATTTGTTTACTCTTTTGGATTAAGTCTTTGTGGTACTTCTGGGGGTTGGTATGGGCAAGATCAGTATTGGTGTTTGCTTTGGCATTAGTATTGGTGTTTGGGCTTACACCCTTAGATGATATTGTTGGTTGTTCTATCCTATTATATTTTTGGGATTAATCATATTATGTTTTGGTATTCTCTTTGTTGGCCTGGTTTATAGCCTATGGTTTGGTTTGGTGTGGTTGGACGATTGGTGTGGTACTATTCGAATCAATTAGGTCGGTCACGTTTGTGACCCTATCCCAAAGTCTTAATGAGAACAATAATTCTATCTTGTTATATGTTCAAAATTCAGCCCGCCTAAGGCTGGGTCAAGTCATATCAAGTTGGTATCAGAGCCTAGGTTCATGGTCAACTTGGAAGTACATAAAGCTATGTCAAGTAGAGTCTCTTTTAACGGTGTGAACCACGCCACACTTATAAGAAAGAGGCTACAAGACATTTAGGAATATTTTACTTTCTTTGTATTCTATCTTCAAGCCTGAGTTCTCAATCATAGAATTCTCTCTAATCCTTGTTTGTTCGTGTTTTAGATCAAGCCTCCTAGATCTGGAATATAAGGAAATTCTTCCATCTTATCTGTGAATAATGGTGAAGGAGTACTCCTACATTTAGAGTACATCTTTGATCTAATGGTCCTATTCTCGGTGGTGCTGAAGTTTCTCCTATTCAGGCTAGTTCTCATTAGATTCCTCAGGGCAATATGATGAATGCAAAATTTTGTCAGTCTATCCATGTCATTGTGTAATTAGTTATTGCTAAGGCTGAGCGGGGTACAGCTAGTGCTCTGTTTGCTATGGCCACAAGGGTTGGTCAATTTATGAAGATGGGTCCTTTAACTTTTACTTAGATAAAGGTAGAGGAGGATCCACAGGGCTTTTTGAATAATATGGAAAAGATCTTTCGGGTGATGCAGGCTACTAATGTAGAAGGGGTTTACTTTGCAGCTTATCAGCTCAAGGATGTTGCTTATCAATGAAATAAGGAGTGGGATAGAGATAGAGGTGATATAAAAGAGGAAGAGTTGTGGAATACCTTTTCTAATACCTTTTTGGATTATTTTTTTCCTCAAGATTTGAGGAAAGCTAAGATGGAGGAGTTTGTGAACCTCGGGGGAAGGATGTCAGTAAAGGAATATGTTTGAAGTTCCATCAGTTATCAAGGTATGCTCCTGATTTGGTGGCTGATATGAGGTTAAGAATGAGAAAGTTCACTTCTGGGTTAAATAGAGATTTGATTCTGGAGAGAAAGACTGCTTTATTGATTAAAGATATGGATATCTTGAGGTTGACTGTTTATATGCAGCATATTGAGGATGAGAAGATAAAGTAGGTAGAGTTTAGGGATAGGCAGGGAAAAAGGATCATGTTTTCTAATAAGAGAGATGCTCAGTCTCAGGGTGGTAGAGATAGTGGCAAGTGGTAGAAAAAGAATTAGGGGACTCCTGACTATTTTTTAGCTAGTTCTCCTTACCAGTCGGTTGAAAAACATCATCAAGGTGGTGACAATTCTTGGGCACAAGTTTCCTAATCTCAGGCAAGCGGAGGTCAGTTAATTTTTTTGTGTCCATCTTATCAATTTTGTGGTCGTCCTCATAATGGTTATTATGAGGAGAAAAAGGATAAATGCTTCAAGTATGGCCAGGTAGGCCATCCGCTAAGGGATTATACGGTCAATAAAGTTGCTATAGAGGAGAATAAGATTACCGTAGCTTCATCTTATGTTCCTACACCTGGTGGGGTAAAATCTACTTCTGTTACTGCTTCTAGTTCTAGTGTTGGTCAGAACAGGTTGTATGCTTTGACGTCCCGACAGTAATTCGAGGCATCATCTAATGTTGTTACTGGTATGTTACAACTTTTCTCTCGTGACGTATATTATTTACTTATTCCTGGGTCCACTCTTTCTTATATGACTTCATATATGGTTGTGTATTTTGGTTTTGATCTAGAAGATATCTCGTATGCTTTTTATGTTTTTACCCCGATAGGTGACTCGATTATTGCTAGAAGAGTATAGAATGGCTTTGGCTCAGTTAAAGAAACTTAAGGAGCAATTTAAGGATCTTTTGAATAAGGGGTTTATTCATACTAGTGTTTCTCCATGGGGTGCACCGGTATTATTTGTGCGCAAGAAGTATGGTTTCCTTTGGGTGTGCATGACTGTAGGCAGTTGAACAAGGTAACGGTCAAGAACAAGTATTCTCTCTCGACGATAAATAATTTGTTTGACCAGTTGCATGGTACCAAGTCTTTTCTAAGATAGATCTTCGGTCTGGGTACTATCAACTTAAGATTAGGGAGGTGGATATCCCTAAGATGGCTTTTCAAACTCAATATAGGCATTTTGAGTTCTCGGTGATGTCATTTGGATTGACTAACATTCAGACAACATTTATGAACTTGATGAATAGGGTTTTTAGGTAGTATTTAGATCTCTTCATCACTGTATTTATTTATGACATTTTGGTTTATTGGAAGAGTGAGGTGGATTATCCAAATCACTTTCGTGTGGTGTTACAGACCTTAAAAGAATAATAGTTGTATGCCAAGTTCTCTAAGTGTGAGTTTTGGTTGAACGTTGTGACTTTCTTAGGTCATAATATTTCTAGTAAAGGGATTATTGTAGATTCGCAGAAAGTTGTTGTGGTGAAGAAGTGGCCTAGGCCCACAACTCTATCCGATATTTAGAGATTCTTGGGTTTAGCCGGGTATTTTAGGCAATTTATGGAAATCTTTTCTTTGATAACTGCTCCTTTGACTAAGTTGACTCAGAAGAAGGTTAAGTTTTCTTGGTTGGATGCTTGTGAAGGGACTTTTGAGAAGTTAAAGAATAAGTTTACTTTGGCTCCAATCCTGACTTTGCCGTAAGGCAATGATGGGTTTGTGGTTTATTGTCATGCATCTCGGGTAGGGCTCGGTTATGTTTTGATGCAACATGCTAAGGCGATTGCCTATGCTTCTAGGAAGTTGAAGGTATATGAGAGGAATTAACCTAATCACGATTTGGAGTTATTGGCGATTGTGTTTGCTTTAAAAATATGGTAGAATTATTTGTATGGTGTTCACATGGATATCCTTTCTGATCACAAGAGTCTTCAGTACATGTTCACTTAGAAAGTGCTTAATCGCAGGTAGAGAAGATGGCTTGAGATTCTCAAGGATTATGATATGAGCCTTCACTACCACCCAGGTAAGTCTAATGTGGTTGTTGATGCTCTTATCAAGTTATCCATGGGGAGTTTGGCTCATGTAGAGAAAGGCAAAATCTAATTAATGATGGATATTCACCGCTTGACTAATCTTGAAGTTCATCTCTTGGGTTTTAAGGATGGTGGTGTGATGGTGCAAGAAGTGGTTCAATCATTTCTTGGTTTGGAGATTAAAGAAAAACAAGTGTCGGATCCTGTATTGGTAAGAATTAAGGGTGATATTGTTGGGCAAAAGGTAGTGGTGTTTGAGATTAGTGGTGATGGTACTTTATGATACAAAGGGAGGTTGTGTGTTCCTGATGTCGACAAGTTATGACAAAGGGTTCTAGCTGAGGCGTATGAGTCGCGCTATTTTGTTCTTCCCGGCTCAACTAAGATGTATTATGATCTCAAGGAGATATACTGGTGAATAGCATAAAGAAGGATATGGCTGATTTCATAGCCAAGTGTATGGTGTGTCAATAGGTTAAGGTTGAGCACGTGAGGCCACGAGGGCTGTATCAAGAAATTGATATGCTCGAATGAAAGTGGGAAGTGATCAATATGGACTTCATTACCGTTCTTACTCTGTCTCGAAATCAATATGATTTAATTTGGGTTATCGTGGATAAGATGACCAAGTCTGTGTATTTCTTTCAGTGTGGACTACCTTTTCAGTGGAGGCTTATGCGAGGTTGTATCTTCAGGAGATTGTGAAGTTGCATGGGGTGGCTGTTGCGATTATCTCCAATTGTGGTACACAATTTATGTCTCATTTCTGGCGGTCTTTCCAGAAAGGGTTGGGGACTAAAGTTAGTCTGAGTACTGCTTTTCATCCACAGTCGGATGGGCAAAAGGAGAGAATTATTCAGACATTGAAGGATACGCTTTGGGCTTGTGTGATAGACTAGGGTAGCAATTGGGTTGAGCATCTACCTTTGGTGGAGTTTGCTTACAACAATAGTTATCTTTCTAGTATTGGTGTGGCTCCTTTTAAGGCGTTGGATGGTAGGAGGAGTAGATCTTCTATTGGGTAGTTTGATCTTAGGGAGGCAACCATGTTTAGTCCGGATTTGGTCTATCAGGCGATGAAGAAGGTTAAGGTGATTCGAGATAGTCTTCAAGTTGCCCAAAGTTTCCAAAAGATCTATGTAGATGTTACGCATAGAGACTTAGAGTTTGAGGTCGGGGATAGGGTGTTCATCAAGGTGTCTCCCATGAAGAGAGTGGTACAGTTTGGAAAAAAAGGAAAACTAAGTCCTCGATTCACTGGTCGTTAGGTGATTTTGTGGAGAGTTGGAAATGTAGCTTATGAGTTGGAGTTGCCATCTAGCTTAAGTTTGGTTCATCCGGTCTTTCATGTTTCTATGTTGAGAAAGTGCCTTGGTTATCTTTCTTCGATTATTCTATTGGAAGGATTGGGTATTTCAGATTCTCTATCTTATGAAGAGGTCTAGGTGAGATATTAGATAGGCAAGTTCACCGGTTGCGGACCAAGGATGTGGCTTCGGTTAAGGTTCTATGATGTAACTATAAGGTGGAAGAAGCTACTTGGGAAATGGAAGAGGACATGAAGTCTAAGTATCTGCATTTGCCTACTACTCCGGGTATTTGTAGGAGAGATATGTGTTCTTGAAAACATCTTTATTTTCAGAGTTTGTTAAAGGAATGACTTATATCTTTGCCTCTTTGTTTTCAAACTTTGTTAAAGGATGTTTGATAATATAAATGACTCTGTGTGGTTGCCCCTACCATGTCCTTCATTTGGGCATAAATTTTCCTAGAGGGGGAGATTGAAATATCCTAGGGTTCCCTTAGAAAATTTCCTGGAATTCCATTCTCCGAACCTAATATGACTCATAGTTACGAGCCGTATACTGGGGTACGAGTGATATGATCCTATCGTATGCTAACTAGTGTTAGTTGGTGGGATGGGTTTGGTTACTAAAATGGGTACGACTTAGGGGTATGAGTCATAGGAATTGGCACGAGTCATATTAAGGACTTATATAGTGGGCAGTATTTGATCCTTCTGGTATTTCATTCTGCCAGGAATACGGATTATGGTTACAGATCATATACTATGGTTACAACTTGGTTGGATGAGTCGTATACTAGACAGTGTTTGATCCAAGGGTTGAGGCTTAGACACGAGTAATGGGTACCAATCGTATAGAAGGGTATGACTCGTATGGGGCAGTCCTAACCCCGCGATGGTTTTTTAAGAAATTTAAGTGGGGGTATTCTGGACATTTCCCTAATTGCCCTAATTAGGACCCACGACTTCTAATACACTTTGAAGTCTATTTAACCTATTATTCTATTCATTGACACTTAGAAACTATTCCTAAACACTCCATAATTCTCTCAAGAGCATTTGGGGAAAGAATACTAGGGTTTCATCTTGCGGATTGCTTTGGGGCTTATCTTGGTGATTTATTTCCATTAATTCTTTGGTATAAGGCATGATTCTCATCCCTTATTATAATTTTAACTAAATGCATAGTTCATGTGATTGATTTCATGATTTCACTATTTCATGATTATGATTTTCAACTGTTATTTTTGGGTTTTGATATTGAATAGTTGGTTATGGTTTCCTATGGCTTTACTTAAGTTTTTATATATATCAATGGTGGATTTGGACAATTGGATTGCATGGTAATGGTTTAATGGCATTTGAAATTTGTTTTGGTTATATATTACCCCCAAGGTGTTTGATGATATGCTTATAAAGATAAGTTCATTGCATTGACTTTTTTTAATCTAACTCTTGCATGTTTTAAACTTGATAATGGATTTATACATGGTTTAAATGGTTTGAAAAGATTAAAGGTTAAATGGTTATGCTTAGGGAGAACTTGGAAGTCTCCCAAGTAGATTCAATATGGTTATTAGAAGGGCACCTAAGGTCCCCTTAACCTAAATGATTTGGCTATGGATATTACTTGCAAGTAAGGGGTGGTATGATGATACCACTAATATTGATCTTGGTTAATAAATAGATAATGGTTTGGTTATTTAGAAACTGGTTTTAATTGGGCATTAATGGCAGGGTGTGTAGCAAGCCGTCGAAGGTGGCAGTCTCGGGGGGACCAAAATTGGAAACTCATATTAGCTGATATAAGGGGTCTTAATGATCGTGTGCGTGTGTCACATTTTATATTGGGGGATGTTCTAGTCATCAATAATTCCTAGTCATGTGGTTATATACACTAGGACCCTTTCAGTAGGCGGACCTGAACCCAATCGCCCGTGGGTGGTAGGACGGCCAAGCTACATAGCCTAGGTATAAAGGTTTTAAATGCATGCTAAACCCGGTCCCCTTTCCTAGAACTTATAGGTGTATGGTTGTATGCATTATGGATGGTTTTACTTGTTTTTACAACTGGCATTATTTTATCTTTATCTTGAGATTCATGCTAGCGGTCACTCGCTAACCCCGTCTATTGGCGGTTGTATACCCGTGCTATGCAGGAACTGACGATTCTACTCCTCCTATTTAGCACGCAGATTCGGTATCAGGATTTGCACTGAAGTGTAAGCTTCCATCCTTTAAGGAGGCATTATTTCATGTTATTGATTTCTTTAGAAACTTTTCTTTTACGTTGGATAGTGGTTTTGACCATGGTTGGGGGCATGTCCCAATTGGATTTGTTTACTCTTTTGGATAGAGGCTTTGTGATACTTCAGGGGGTTGTATGGAAGGGATCGGTATTGTTGTTTGCCTTGGAATCGGTATTGTTGTTGGGGCTTGCACCCTTGGACGATATTTTTGGTTGTTCTATCCCATTACATTTTGGGATTAATAATATTATGTTTTGGTATTCTCTTTGGTTATGGCCTATGGTTTGGTTTGACATGTTGGGTGGTTGGGTGGTTGGTGTAGTACGGTTGGACTCAGTTGGGTCGGTCATGGTTGTGACCCTATCCCAGAGTCTTAATGAGAACAATAACACTATCTTGTTATATTTTAAAATTTAGCCTACCTAAGGCAAGATATAGGTGGTTAGGTTGGGTAACAAGGAGCGGTCTCCAGTCCTAGTTGGACTTGGGATTCCCATTACAACAAGGCCCGGGGTCGGATCGTGTCTCTTAGGCACCATGTTAGGGACGTGACATGGCCCTGGGAGAATAATAAATGAATAATTCTAGTAGCTTACCAGGATTAGGGCGTGCCATAGACCCTAGGCACCGTGATAAGGGCATGGCATGACCCTAAGTCAAAATCAACAACTTTTGTCCAAGTATAAATAGGACACTTAATTGCTATGTTTCATACCTTTGACGATCTTTGGACTTGAAGGTAGTCTGGAGAACACTTTAATTATGTTTTTTCTTTCATTACTTTGTTTTTTATGGATTTTAACGTGTATTCATTCATTGTAATTGGGGTTATGCCCATGATCAGCTAAACACCCTTTTCCGGGGTTAAGCCTAAGAAAATGAGTATTATTGTTATGAATTGATTTTGTTATTGTTGTTTATCATTATTGGTTATTTATTTATACTTTTTACTACTATTTTGAGGATTCATGACCCTTATAATACATGCCTAATGATTTTGTGAACCCGAAAGGAGGAACAAAAGGATAGAACGTGGGATAGATAGAATAGGATTATAATCTTCTAATTGAATGAAGATATAATTTGCATTTAAGATAGTAATATATCTAAGTCCCCTATTTTGTTCAATTACGGGATAAAATATGAATGCATTTAACTTGGTTCCCACATCCTCGCTCAATGATGTAGTTGTGGGGCTAAGTTAGATAGGTGATTATAGGCTCGGAAGACCATATTCATAATAATATCAGTCTGGTGAATCAACAACTAAGATAAGTAACCTAACCAATGAAGTTCAATAACGAAGTATAATTGTTCGCAGTGCCTTAAACCTGGGTTTCTCCCTATTAATTGTTCAAACCTTTACTTTACAGCATTGTTAAGATTATTGTTACTCTTAACTCTCAAACTTTTGTGGTTATGTTCGCACTAATTTAATCGTAATAGTTGAACTTAAATTCCCTTATCATAGCTAGTAAGGGCATACCCAAGATAATAAGAACTTCAAAATCTACCTCACAATCAGGAATCACAAGATCAGCCAGAAATATTGATCTTAGGTGGATTTATGCACCTAATTATCATTATCTATGCTTGTTTAGCCTTGTTTTAAGGACTTATTGTTTGATTAATGAGTGGTTAATGATATAATTGAGCTTATAAGTGTTAAACTACTTGATTATAATGTGTAAGGTGTGTTTCAAACAAGTTTGGAATCAATTTGGTCACTTAGAGTTTAGATGAGAAAACTAGTGTTACTTTCTTGAGCTATGTGTTATTCTAGTTGATCTCGATGGATTCTAGTATGTGTAATGAGTTCATAAGGGTATTATTGTGTAATTATATATGGAATAACTTTTTTATAGTATTTAAGGTTCAATTGAAACACGACAAAAGTCAAAACTAAGTTAAAGATCAAAAGGACAAAACTAGTACTATTAACTTAAGTTACTAGTTCATCGTCTTGGATTGTGTGTTGTTTTGAGATCTAATTCGTGTTGTTTGATGCTATAGTGTCACACCCTTGTTTTACCAAAAAAAAATTGATTCTAAGTTTGAAAAGGGTTTTATTATTATTAAGTGACAAGAGATAAAATTTGTTTCAAAAAAGATTCCTTTACATTTAAACTCAGAGTCGCCACTTGGCATAATCGGGTGTGCCAAGTCACCTTTAAAAATTCTTTTTCAAAATAATTTTTGAATCTTTAAAAATTGGTCCACGAATAGAGATTCCGGTTAAGAAATTCTGTTGATCGAGGGGAAGGTGTTAGGAACCCCTCGATCCCGTGGTTCGACCACGGTCACTTCATGGAGTATATCGGCTAGTAGACACTATAGAATGTATAAACCAAAAAAAACACACAACACAAAAAAAAATCAAGCAGTCAAAACTCCAAAATAATGTCCAGTCCAATTTATTACAAGCCATAATAAATGCTGAAATTAAAACCTAAACTATTCTAATTATCCTACACTATGGTTTATCTGATGCCTCGAGCCTTGATCCCGAGCCTCATTTGCGTACATAATACTTCGGAATATTCTCCGGTGAATAAGTACATAAGACCTCAAGGCATTCCCAGGCTAAATGAATACATTTTCCAATTTCAAGCGACAAAATGAAACAATCTCAAGCACAAACATTCAATCATTCTACAATCGTCAATATCTACAATTTGTCTACCTAACTTAGTAGTTGCCTACCCATTTGACGGCCTAATTATGACACTATCGTGTTCAACAAAATTAATGACTCTCTCAAATCAAACAACAAATAATGAATCGAAAGGCCACTTATATTCACTTTATCCATTTTTCAATCTCGCCCCAATTTTATTCTCAAATTACTGATTTCCATTCTCAAACGAGATATCATTTCACTACACAATCCATAATCAAGGGAAACTGATAATGAATCAACACAAACAACTATTTACCACCAACAAATATCAACCAAACACAAATAGTCAATCCAAAAACACTAAGTATCATAAACAATGAAATAAAAGAGTGATAGGGTAGAATTGGACCTCAATTGAAGCTTTTATTGCGCCAAATTATGCATAGAAAGACTCTACCGCACTCGAAAACATTGAATCAAGCCTAGAACCGATCTCAACATCAAACAAACTCGGTTTCTATTACACTCGCTCTAATTTTTCTCTAATTCAAGCTAAAATTATGAAATAATGCAAGACCCGTACCTACTTTTCCACAAATGGGCCTGTTTCTGTGACCGTTGGTTTGGGTATTCTCTGATGAGAATTGCTTCCCTAGAATAGCGAACTGGTTTGGGGAGATGTACATCTGAAGCTCCGGTGAACTTCACCATGGTTAAAAAAATGTCGAGGGACCGACGTTAGAAACCGGTGAAGCAAAAGGAAATTTCTCCCTTTCGTTATTTTTTCTCTAGTTTTTTTATTTTTCCACCTTCTCTCTTATTTCTCTCTTTCAATTATCCTCTCTCTCACTAATTTTTATCCCTCTCTGATTTTCTGTGTAGGTGTGTTTTCCTTTTTTTTTACTTTTTCCCAGTGTTGTGTGTATGTATGTGAGATGGGAAATGGGGAACAAGTAGTGCGCCCTCTATGGAGTATTCTGTGAATTGGAATTAGGGAGTATATTTTTGTGGGTGTTTGTATGACATGTATTTGTGTGTGACGGTGTGTGTTTTAGGTGTATTCCAGTGATGGATCAATGTGTGAGAATGTGTGTATCTGTAGTGATTGTGACAATTTCCAGTGGGTCCCTTTTTGTGTGATTTTGTTGTGTATCAGTTGTATATGTGTCCATTTTCCCCAATCCATTGTGAGTTTGTTATAGTAAGGAATAAAATATGAGTGGGAGAAGGGTGAGGGTGCGTGGGTAGGAGGTATATGAGGGTAGGAGGTATTGGGTTAGGTAGGTTAGGATGAGATAAAATTTGTTATGTATTTTGTTAAGAGTTGGTTATATTTGTTATTTAGAGAAAAATTATTAAAATGAGGTGGGGTGTATGGTAAGGTGGGTAAATGGATAAATTCGACTTTTGGGAGGGACAAAATTATGTGTATACATATAGAATGCTTGTTGAGTTGATAATGATGATATATGCATGATAAAAAGGCTATAAATCAAGTGTAAACAATACCACAAGGCTTGCAATGTATGGACAAACACATGCAACAAGATTGGACCAAAAATGGAAGTTTTGGAGTCATTGGCGTGCCACCGAACTTAGGAACCGTGTTAGGGACATGACACAGCCTTGGGGTAATACTAAATGACTAATTCTAGTATCTTACCTCAATTAGGGTATGCCACAGAACCTAGGCACTGCGATATGGGAGTGGCACGCTCCTATGTCAAAATTGGTAACTTGTGTCCTCCTATAAATAGGATCCTTAAACATTATGTTACACACCTTGGAAAACATTGGCACTTCAAGGGGTTCTAGAGAACACTTCAATTAGAGTTTTTATTATATTAATTTGGTTTGTTTATGTATTTTAACATGAATTCAATCATTGTGATTACGGTTATGTCCATGAGCGCTAAAACCCTTTTTTCTGAGGTTAAGGCCAAAAATGAGTATTATTATTATGAATTGATTTGTTTTGGTTGTTTATCATTATTGGTTGTTTATTTATCCTTGCTATCACTATTTAAGGATTCACCACCCTTAAAATACATTCATGATCATCTTGTGAACCCGAGAGAAGGAACAAGAGGATAGAACGCAGGATAGATAGAATAGGATTGTAATCTTCTAATTGAATGATGTTATGATTTAAATTTAGGATAGTAATATACCTAAGTGACCTATTTGGTTCACTTATGGGATGAAATATGAATGAATTTAACTTAGTTCTCGCATCTCCTCCCAACGATGTAGTTGTGGAACTAAGTTAAATAGGTGATTAGAGGTTGGTGTTAAGGCTCCGTGAACAATCAAACTATTCTATAGAACTTAATTAGTTAGGTTAATTATCTTGACTTTTGATTCACGGGGTTGATTTTATGATGGAATTTTGAGCCTCTAACCACCTATCTAACTTTTCCCCATAACTACATCATTGAGTGGAGATGCGAGAGCCAAGTTAAATGCATTATTATTTCATCATGTAAGTGAACTAAATAGGTTAATTAGGTATATTCCTATCCTAAATTAAAATTATAACTTCATTCAATTAGAAAATTACAATCCTATTCTATCTATCCCACGTTATATCCTCTTACTCCTCCTCTCTAGTTCACAAGATGATTATGATGTATTATAAGGGTCATGAATCCTTAAAATAGTGATTAAAATAATAAATAAACAACTAATAATGATAAACAACCAAACCAAATCAATTTATAACAATAATACTCATGTTTTTGGCCTTAACCCCTGAAAAGGGGGTTTTATCCGCTCATGGACATAACTATAATTACAATGATTGAATACATGATAAAATTAATAAAAACCCAAATTAATGGAATAAAAACCCTAATTTAAGTGATATACATCCTCTCTTAAAGTCCCAAGTTCTTCCAAAGTGTGTAGCATAATGTTTAAAGGTCCTATTTATAAGAGGACACAAGCTACCAATTTTGACATAGCAGCGTGCCACACCTATATCGCGGTGCCTAGGATCCTAATAATTAAATAATAGAGTTTTGATAATTTAATTATTCATTTATTATTCCTCCAATTCCATTTCAAGGCCCTAATATTTTGCCTATGGTCGGTGGCACACCAATGACTCCAAAACTGCCGTTTTTGGTCCAATCTTGTCCCGTACGTTTGTCCATCTATTTCAAGCCTTGTGGTGTTTTTATAACTTGATTTACATATTTTTATCATACATATATCATAATTAGAAATAAACCAAGAATACTATAGCATCATACAACACAAATTAGAGCTCAAAACAACATACAATCCAAGACGATAAACTAGTTACTTAAGCTAAGAGTTCTAGTTTTGTCCTTCTGATCTTAACTTAGTTTTGACTCTTTGGTTGTTTAAATTGAACCTTAAACACTATAAAAAAAAGTTATTACATACATAATTACACAATCATACCGTTAGTAACTCATTATACACACTAGAATCCATCGAGATCAACTAGAACAACACATAGCTCAAGCTAGTAACACCAGTTTTCTTGTCTAAACTCCAAGTGACCAAATTGATTACAAACATGTTTGAAACACACTTTAAACATTATATTCAAGTATTTTAACGCTTATATGATTAACTATGTTATTAAAAACTCATTAATCACACAAGAAGTCCTCAAAACAAGGCTAAATAAGCACATATAATGATACTTAGGTACATAAATCCACCTAAATCAAACATAAAGAAGGTCGCCTTCACCAAAACATCACATAATATGACAATTTATTTCTTCACAATGCGTTCAACCATGAATAATCTCATCGATGTTAGTTTGGTTACCCTCAACCCCAATTGCTTGTACACTACCAACGACATAAGATTTATACTGGCTCCCAAATCACACAATGCTCTAGAGAAGTTGAAATACCCTATAGTGCATGGAATAGTGAATGCTCTGGGTTTCTTCTCTTCTCTACCAAAGATTGAGAAGCAATGTCACTACAATAGAGAATATTATCAGTGGGCACAAAAGTCATCTTCCGCTTCTCAGTAACCAAATCTTTCATAAACTTTGTGTAGACTAGCATATGATCTAATGCTTATATAAGAGAAATATTAATTGATAATTTTTTCAATATTGATATGAACTTCTGATACTTCCCTTCCTTTTACTTCTTTTTTAATCTCTAGGTAAAAGGTAAAGGAGGTCGTGGAATGGTCTTTAATACATGCTCAACTTCTTTGCCCTTACATTTAACCTTCTCAAATTATTTATTCACACTTGTTTATTTTTGTGATGACTCATTAATTATCACCAACTTTTTAGATTCTGCTTTGGGTGCATCATCAATATCAACAACATTATCATATACCTCATCAATTACAGGTATAGGGGGATTAATGGTAGCCTTGCCACTCCGAGTGGTGATGTCTAAGTAGTGATTGTCATTCTTCAAATTCTGGATAGTGTTGCTCAAAAGAGTGCTCGATTATTATTGATTCAAAGTAATCGACGTTTGACCAAACTGCTGCTCAAGCTCCTTAATCACAGTAGCATGCGACTCAACTTTCTAGCTCAGTTCTGAAATATCTTTCTTAATCTTCTTAAGGCAACTCTCTTGATTCTCTGAACCCTTAACCAGCTTGTCAGTGTTGCTTCCATCCTGAAATTAGTATGACGGTTCTCCAAAGAAACATATGCACCACTCTTCTTCTTATAGTCAACCTTGTATCTCTAATCACCATCTCTCTCTACTTTAATCCCTATATTTTTCCTATAGTAGTTTCGACCTTTATTTTCTTGCCTCTTGTTCCAAGTGTCTTGATTACGTTCTTGGCCTTTGGCTCAAAAATTTGCCATCTCTCTGTTTAGGTACTTCACCTCATCTCTATTATCAGACATAAAACCTAGGGGTTTTACCTTGTACGCCCGCTGCATTCACTTTTCATGAATTCATAGTTGCGAACTGTTTATCAATAACCTAATCTCAGTCCTTAGTTGTGCAACCTCTTGAGCCATATTATCGTCTACAACTCTCTGCTCACTGAAAGCACCAATAGGATAAGTACTGACTCCTCTTTCAACTTTCTATGTATACCATCCTCTGTTGGTCATAGAGATCTAATCTAGAATTTCTAAAGCTAACTCCCAATGCAGGCTCATAAAAGCTTCACCAATAATAGTATCTACACCAACTTTAGTATTGGCATTCAGGGATCGATAAAATATTTCAAGAAAATTCTTTCCCAAAATCTGTGATTGGGCACATTAATAATTCCTTCTTGAACTCAACCATGCTCGTACAATGGTTCAGAATGCAATTTTTTGAAATAATAGATCTAGTCCTTCAACTGCAGCATTTTAGATGGAGAAAAGAATCTGTCCAAGAACTTCTTTTACAATTCATTCCAATTAGTGATAGACCCAGAGGTAGTTCTAGCTATAATGTCACTTCACCCATCAAAGAAAATGGGAAAAGTCTGAGTCTCAAAGCTTCCTGACTTACCCCAGATAAATTATATGAAGTGTAGATTCTCAAAAAAATCATGATGTGCATGTTTATGTCAACCATTGGCAAACCAGCAAACACACCCTTCAGATTGAGCAGATGAATCATAGCACTTGTGATATCAAACTTTAACCCCACCCTTCCGAGGCAATTTGGGAGGAATAATGGCTCTCGATAGGCTCAGTATACCCCAAGTCATCCTCCGAATCATCATATGTTGGAAAGTATTGAAAAACTGAGGGTATTTAAACTTTATCTCTTCTACCTTTGTCAAGTTCTGCTCGATTCTGCTTTCTGTTTTTATTTTTCTTCTTGAGCTTCAGGATGGGCAGTCGTATCCATCCTCGTATCTGCTTCAGTTAAGAACTGTGTAGTAGTTTGTATAGTTATCTCTTGAGCACCAAGCGGAGGTGAATAATTCAACTCAAGTGGATCATCTTGAGGAAGCTCATGATGAGCTTCAATACCATGTTCCGACATTCTACGATTCTGTCATAGGGTTTTTTCAAGCTCTGGATCAGGTGGAATCAAAGGATTTCCTTGACTCCTATTATTAGGCATACCCTGATGTACATCCTAAGAAAAGAAGGAAAGCAAAACCTAACAACCTCAACAACTTCAATCAATCAATCTATAACTATATTTTCCGACAAGGTGCCAAAATTTAATGTCTCCCAAGCTATACCTCCAAAATATAATGTAGTCAATGTCAAATATACTAATCAAATAGAGGTTGGGGTCAAACCTATAGAGAATAAGTCGAATATCTCTTTTGAACTTGCTGAAGTAGCCAAAATAATACAGAAAAGTAAATGGAAGGATTTTTATGAAACAGTAAAGTAGTAACAAGTCTTGATTGACTTTGGTTAAAATCAATATGAGATGAACACTAGGACTATGTTCCCCCTGTCTTAATAACTCTATAGACTTATTGTGCTCAACCCGACTATCTCAATGCCATACATGTAGGATCCAACAAGATATGTATAACCAACTGTCTTGTGAACACCTTTGATCAATTTTACTCCTTAACTTGTGAGTCTCAAGGTGTTATCTTACTAACCCTAATGTTTGATCCCAGATTAACAATCTCTTTTTGGGTTTCAAGTTAATTAGACAAAATTTGGTAGCCTCAAATTACTGTTGCAATCTTCTATTCCTAATCTCAACCTCTCTTATGAAGATGATCTAAAATATAGGAAAGTTCTTAACCTCTACAATATTTGAGAAGGAAAACAAACCAAAGAGATCACAATACATGCATAAACACTAATTTATAAAGACCTTATACTTCCTCTAGTTTGTTTTTTCGTCAGGGTTCTCATAATCCTAGTTAGGTGGTTTAGCCTCTCATGTTTGCATGAAATTCATTAAAGAACAGATATGAAAAATCTTACAATAATTTAAGAATAAAATTCAGAATCTCAAATTAATAATCAACCATAAAACTAAGATCAGTGGATCCAAAGATCAAAATTTGAATCTTAGAATCAATATAATGTCGTGAATGTAAAGAGTGCGTAAACTAATTCAAAAATATCAAAAGGGCATTTATAGAATACATCAAAACCCTAAAAATCCTAACCAAAATGAATAATGAAACTTGGTTGGTAAGTGGTACTTACGAACTCCTTAGTGGGTCGTAAGAGTCGGAAAAGCTTCAGAGTTGCAAAAGGCCACTTACAATAGCACTTACGATGGCGTAATTGGTACTTATACCCCATAAGTAGCCCTTTCGTCCTTGTCAGACCAATCTTCAAACTTCAATCCTCTCAAAGCAATTTACTCTGATTCCTACGTTGGTGCTTATGGCGGCATAAGTGGTACTTACGTGCCGTAAGTGACCCTTAGTCAATGTTAGAACAATCTTCAGCATTTAGCTTGTCAGATCATACCTCCCTTGATAGTTAAGAGGTCACTTACGGTGGCCGTAACTGGTCCTATAAGTAAGGCTTGCTCACACTTCAACTGTTTTTCTTCTTTAAAGCTCCAAAACTTAGATTCCTACAAAATAAACAAAAACACATTATATCTAACAAAACAAACCTAAGTACTTGCATATTTTTAGATTTTAAGCATTAAAAGTACCATGAATTATGGCATATCAAGTAGGCCGCTTCCTATGAAAACCAAGGTCGTTTCCAAAGACAGTTATGAAATCGAAATAGCACAAGGCCGTAATGTGTTGGCTATAAAGCACATGTCAACACCTTGAATATTTTGTGTAACTTAGTGATATTTTATTTCTCTTAAGCAGTCATAATTTAAGCTTGAGACCACTATGACTCTGGAGTAAAAATTATTGTTTTACTAAGTGAAAGTTTAATGTAGAATACACCTTCATTATGCATAGTAGTCTTTCTTCATTTAGTAGACTCTCTAATATTAAAATTAAATTGTGGGGGGGATTGATGATGTAGTACATTTTAATATTATTATTCGTCATCTTTCTTATGAAGCATTTGTGTCTAATCTTTATGGTGGCTATAAGTTACAATTTAGTTGGTCAAATCCTGCATTAGTACCTACATTAGTGATGGCTAGGAGGTTACAATTTGTTCATTATGTTGTTTTACTATATTTGAAGTTAATGGCTTTAAGTTACATTTTTTGGAGAAGCCCAGTACTCCATCCTTATGCACAACTTCCATATGCAGTAGCTAACTCGTCTTTGGTGCATTATATATCTTTACTTCTTATGTTGCATGGCTGCATTTTTCATCTGCCAACTCCCAGTTCATTTGATAGCATTATAAGTCATTTACTCTTTATCTTTTTATTGTGGTAGAAAATGGTCACTAGTGTTATTAGTTACTTGTAACTCTTTTAACTTATAGCCTATTGATCTTCCCTCTTTATCACCCCTTACTCATTATTATTCATAACAAGAAAGACTTCCTCTCTTATAGGTGGTCTTGCATATTTTTCTAAGTAAAAGAAATATTTAGAGTGCATAAAGGTTAGTAAAAGGAGAGTTTATTAGTTGAAGAAATATTTAGAGTGCATAAAGGTTAGTAAAAGGAGAGTTTATTAGTTGAAGGGAGGTGGTTTTTTTGTATGTGAAGTTTTGAACTCAACTCTTGCCTAAAGTTTGTTGAGTTGTACTTTGTGAGAAGGTTATTATATCCTAGAGGAGACAAGTCAAGAAAATTACTGCTGGATCGGTGAAATCATTTGTTGCATTGGGCTTGAATATCCTTAAAGAGAGTGAGATATTCGTGTCTCATTCAAGAAGAAGATTATTGTATTTTCTTCAAAAAATTTTATTTTCAATTGTATTTTTTGTAATATTTCACCAATAAACTTTATCAATGAAAAGCATTGTATTGGCGGAGATGATATTGCTAGTCCAAAAAGAATTACATGCAATATTAAAATAATGTTCAACATTATATTACTCCATGAAGAGAGTATTTCGGACCCGTTTAGTCTTGAAAATTTTTAGTTTTTCCCAAGACTATTTTTTACTTTATTTAAAAATCAGTATTTCACAATGAAAATTTGAATTGCAGAATTTAGAAAACAACCAAAATCCTGTTTTCACTTCTTAAATTATTATTTTTATTCTCATAAAATAATCCATATAAATTTTATTTCATGTTTAAATCATATTTTATGTATTTTTTAAAAGAATATATTTAAATTTTAAATATTTATTGCAAAAACAATGATAAACACAACTCTAACTAAAACTTCAACTTTGAAAATTTTAAAGAAAGTGCTTTTTTTCATGACAAGCGCCCACTTAATAATTAAACTTTTAATTGATTGTATTGATTTCAATAGGTTACTGAACTTGACGAATTAATTGATATTATAAACAACAATATACCTTTCCCGCCTTAAACCTCCTTCGTAATGTAGAGGTTTCTTAATAGAGTGATATATATTTTCACTGTCTTTCTGATATTCTCAACATTAAAATAGAGTATAATCATCTGGAATCAAATCAATTGTGATATAATATAGATTTTGTGAATTCATAGACATTGTCAAATTTTCAAATATTAAAAAATATGAAATCAAAAAGCAATGAGATCTTTTTTCGGATTAAACTAACGTAATAATAAAACTAATTCGTACAACTTACTTTTTTTCCTTTGTATCCACGACACTTTGGTAGAAACTAGAATATTTGTCCTTAAACCCAAAGTATAATAATTTCTAGAAATTCCAAACCTAAAGTGGATATTACATCCAAATAAAGAAAATATAATGTCTATATTATTAATTCATATGAATAAATTCTAATTAAATAATTTTTTTCTTATCATATATTTTAGGATTCTTTTTTAATATAGAAAAAATTCTAGTAACATTAATTCTCTATATATTTTACTTTTATCATATATTTTTTTAAAAATATTTTTTTTTATAATTATTTAAGAGAAAAAAGTGAAAAGACATTTTTGACAATTGGGATGTGTTTCAATGAAGGGTAAAGTTCAAATCATTTTTCTAAGGATTTTACATTTTCAATATAGTACTAGTTTAGGGTACGTGTGTTGCACGTGTATTTTAACTGATCATCACCAAGACATTACTCTTTATATAATGCAGAATAAAATTCTGAATTGGACTATTTTAAAACCTTAACTAATCAAACTGAAGCTAACACATAGAAAATATTCATAATCTAGAACAGATAACATTATTAGATATAGTTTAGAAGTAAAAAGATACAAATATATATATATATATATATATATATATATTTGTATCT